>NW_022196904.1:145715289-145752049 GCF_008632895.1 Mastomys coucha
GAGAAGACCAAACCTAAGGATAATAGGTATAGAAGAGAGTGAAGAATCCCAATGTAATGGGTCAGTAATATCTTCAACAAAATATAGAAGAAAACTTCCTAACCTAAAAAAAGAGATGCCCAAGAACATACAAGAAGCCTGCAGAACTCCAAACAGACTCGACCAGAAAAGAAATTCCTCTTGTCACATAATAATCAAAACACCAAATGCACTAAACAAAGAAAGAATTTTAAAAGCAGTAAGGGAAAAAAGGCAAGTAACATATAAAGGCAGGCCTATCAGAATTACGGCAAATTTCTCACCAGAGACTATGAACGCTAGAAGATCCTGGGCAGATGTCATACAGATCCTACAAGAACACAAATCTCAGCCCAGACTACTATACCCAGCAAAACTCTCAATTACCATAGATGGAGAAAACAAGATATTCCACGACAAAACCAAATTTACACAATATCTTTCCACAAATCCAGCCCTACAAAGGATAATAGATGGAAAACATCAACATAAGGAGCAAAACTACACCCTAGAAGAAGCAAGAAGGTAATCTTTCAACAAATCCACACAAACCTAATTCCACCTCTTACAACAAAAACAACAGAAGTGACAATTACTTTCTTAAAATATTAATTTGAAAATTAATATTATCAACATATCCTAATCGATTGACCATTGCAGGAAGTCTGTATCCAAACATCGAGCCTACAATTCATTTCTTGGTGCAGCAGAACTATCAACTCTCAGCTTAGCTACGATGGAGGTAAAATCCTTTGGTGATATGAGGGTCATTGAAATACAGCCTTATTACAATGAAACCCAATGTCTAAAAATTGTTCTTATTTTGGCCTTGTACCACAGTAACAGCCAATATTTTAAAGTCTACTAAATACAAAACAAACAAAAAGACTTTATATATCCATGTTCATTTAAGAAAATACCAGTAGTGATATATTATTTTTAAGTATACAGTTAATATGTTTGGAGTTATTTAAAATTTATAGAGAAAAATGTATTTTCACTATTGCTGTAGATGAGCACCTACATAAGACTGTTAAATTGATTGTTGTTTTATAGCAAACAACTTTTATAATACTTATTTTTATTGTTATAATATTTTATAAATTTTAAGGAATATGACAAAAAAGATATTGTAAGTATTGAAGGGGGGGTCTCTGGGAGGAGCGGTGGTATAAAAGGGAAACAAGAATGCGATTCAATTATATTTAATTGAAATATGTTTTTAAATGTTAACAAATTCAGATAAATTGAAATCATGTAACTTTTCCCATCATAATGCAATAAAAGTTTTTTAAAAAAAAAAAAGAAGCATGATATGGATCAAGATAATGCAACCAATCTATGAAAGTGACATAAATCAGATAATTAGTTAGCACACATTAGTATGTGCATCAGTCACATTCATCCCACTTCCCTCCCAACACTGAGCCCTGAGCCACCCTGATAATGTATTTGAAACTAAAGACAATATGCTCACTGTAAAAGGGAAGGCAGTCGAGAGCAAATAGAAAAATGACGGCACTCTAACAAGCAGTAGAAGTGGAGGACCCATTTCTACCCCTTCCTCCTTGTACAACCCTTTACAGAAGTTACTTCTTGATTCTAAGTTGTGTTTCATTATTATAAAGTTATGTGACTATTTCTCCAGAGTTCATGTAAATATTAAACCAAACATATGTAAATGTTTATTAACATAGCATTTGAAACAAATAACAAATAACCAGAAGATTTCAAAGGTAAAGAATAAAAACCTAGGGCTGGAGAGATGGCTCAGCAGGTAAGAACACTGACTGCTCTTCCGAAGGTCCTAAGTTCAAATGTCAGCAACGACATGGTGGCTCACAACCACCCGTAATGAGATCTGATGCCCTCTTCTGGTGTGTCTGAAGACAGCTACAGTGTACTTATGTATAATAATAAATAAATCTTTCATTTTAAAAGCCTAGAAATGTAATAAATCTAGGGAAATAACTAGAGTTAAAAAGGACCCTAAATTCTAAAATAATAATTCCATAATCATTAAAGTAGGTTTATAATGTTAAATTAGACAAATTAGTAGCTATTAACTCCAGCCTTGAATTTTATAGAAAAGAAACCTTAAGTGACATTACTAAGATCTGACACTGCGGTTTGCATATTTCCTACTAGTCTACATTTCCTCTCTACCTGGGCTCAATGCTGTAGAGGAAAAAGTCAAGTAAAAGTTCAAAATACAGAACATCTATAAATTTACTAAATATTATAAGCCATATTACTTTTAAAAATAGTCCTTAATATTTGTTTTATAAACACTTATTGAAAAAATGAGATACCTAATGCTTTGGCACAGTGGCTATAAAGTGAACAAGACAAGAGTGACACACAAATCAATACTAAGTGCTATGAAGAAAATACAAGAGGCTAATGGCACAGAGACCAAAGGGGATGACACATCCATAAAAAGGGCTGCCAGCCAGGAAGGCTTTTCCTGAAGCCAAGCCATCTGAATGAACACGTGAAGAAAAGCACTAAGACAGCATCATTAGGACATGACGGGGGCACTGTGGAGGACAGAGAGCTGCCACACAACCCTCACCAAGAACATGTGGGAGCTGCTTATCAACTCTTAATAAGTCTGTAGGCCCTGTGAGATACTCAGATTTCCCTTAGAAATTTTCTTAAGTGAAGCCAGGTGGTGGCGCATGTCTTTCCCAGCACTTGGGAGGCAGAGGCAGGTGGATTTCTGAGTTCGAGGCCAGCCTGGTCTACAGAGTGAGTTCCAAGACAACCAGGGCTATACAGAGAAACCCTGTCTTGGAAAAAAAAAAAAAATTCCTAACCAAAATGGTCAATGACCAGAAAATTTTAAACAAAAGTGCAATGAGATCTTATTTACATTTTAAACAAAGATCACTGAAGCCTTGGTCCACAAATTAAAGGAACAACAACCATCACCACCACCACCACCACACAAAAATCAAAACCCCAAATTCCCATCATATTAGAAAGCAGCTATGACGGACTAGAGCAGTAAATATAGGATTATATTACACAGCACTTTTAACAAAAGGTTTGTATATTCACCAAACAAAATAAAACCCACCACCATAATAAAAATAAACTTAAATGAACCTAAACTTAAAACTTCTCAAAGAAAAAAATAGGAAAACCTATTTGTGATGAGTTAAGTATTACTTATAGACAAAAATAAAGTAAAAACTATACAAGAAAAATAAACAATTATCAAGCTGGAATTAACTCAATTTTTAAAAAATAAAAGTGTGCTCTTAAACATAGCAGCTCATGACTGTTAACTCAGGACTAAGCAAGCTGAGGCAGAATGATGCATGTTTGAGGTTAGTCTGGATAAAAGTGTATCCTCAGTGAATATATGTGACAAAAACATAAAATATTTATATCTAGGATATTAAAAGGCAACCAGAACTTATAAATGACTGGAGGAAAAGGGTAAAGATATCATTAGACGCTTTTTGAAGATAACAGAGATAGCAACCTACATAAAAAGATAACATCATTGTGGTGGTTTGACTATAATGGCCTCACAGGGATTGGCATTATTGGGAGGTGTGGCCTTGTCGGAAGACAGTGTGTAACTATGGGGTGGGCTTTGAGACTCCTCCCTAACTGCTTGTAAGTTAGTCTTCTCCAGTCTGTCTTTCTCCCTGGATGTTACCATGCCCCTGCTTTGATGATAATGAATCTAACCCCTGAACCTATATAAGCCAGACATAATTAAATGTTGTCCTTTATAGAGTTGCCTTGGTCATAAGTGTTTCTTCACAGCAATGGAAACCCTAAGAAATCATTAAGATTTATGAAAAAACAAAACAGAAATGCACAGCAAACACCACTAACTAAAAAGCTGTGATCCTAAGTGTTGATGAGGATAAAAAGCAAAGACTCTCTAGACCTATCAGCAAGACGGCGGAATAGCAGGGTCACTGTGGAAAACAGTATCCACTTACAAATTGAAACACACTCAGCATATCACTTACCTAGCACTTTCACTTTTACGTAATCACCCAGAAGAAATGAAACATTCACTTTAAAAAATGTGGATGTGACTATTTCTTATAGTACTATTCTCAATCTCTCAAAATTGAAGACAATTCCTTTGCCCTCTGAAAACTGGCTGAATAGGCAGGCAAACTGGACTACATTCACAATGGAGAATCACTCAGCAATACATAAGACCCTTGCTATGGACAGAAGCAAGTAACTACATGGCCATGTCTCCAAGGTCTTATGTACAAGTAAGAGGCATTTAAAAGGTTATATAATAACAAGTCCACGTACAGTACATTCTCCAACAAGCTCACTTTGAGAAAAAAACAACTTTTATTACAAAGGGGATGAAAGAGGAAAAGAAACTGTCTGCAAAAAGAAAAAAGGGGAACGAAGGGTAGGGAAAGCTTACTTCCTGACTGTGGTGGCAGCTCTACAACTATATTCAGCTGTCAAAATCCATACACCACACTAAACCTTAAAAGAACATTAAATGTCAGTAATGAACATATATTTTTGAATTCTTAATTCCAGACATCTAAAAACTTTTATCTACAAATATAAAAAGAATACATGAGTATTTTTAATTCTCATTAGTGTCTTAGCCTCATTTTTGTCTTGCTTTAAGAGCCTTCCAAACAATTATTTTGAAAATAAAATATACAGAGCTGGAGAAATGGACCAGTAGTTAAGAGCAATCATTACTCTTGCGGAGGATCCATGTTCAATTCTCAGCACCAACATGATGGCCCACTAATATCCCTATCTCCAACTCAAGGGGATCTGATGTTCTCGTCTAACCTCAGTGGGTACCAGGCATTGACATAGTGCAACAGAAACATGCAGACAAAATGTTCATATACATAAAATAAAATAAATAAGCCTGAAAAATTAAAAAATACTTATCTTTAAAGAAAGAAAATAGGACTGGGTGGTGATAGTAGAAAAAGAAAAAAAATAAGATGTGTAAAAAGTAGATTTGTGGAGTAAAATATAAAACCAGAAAACTTACAACTCCCAAATCCTAAATAAGATAGATGTAATTTTGAGGCTTCATGTCAAATGAAAATACTAAACAAGGTATTGTGAAGGCACCAGAACAATTGCTGAATTGATGAACAGAAATATGTGGCAACTAACTTACTCTCACAGTACTCACAGAAGAGTCTAATCTTTTCACAAAAAGACAGTATTGATTACACAAATGCACTTTTCAGTAGAAGAAACCTAAAATTAGTTCCTTAGGAATTCTGAGTGTTCAAATTAAAAGACCTTACACCTTTCCCAAAGTCCCAAGAGTCATGCACAAACAGTATCTTGCTCCAGGAGAGTAAGTCTCTCCCTTACAGCCCATGTTTGCTCTCCTCTCTCAATTTTTTGAGGGATACAAAAGCCAGGCTGAGCCACAAGCAATAAGACCTCTCTGAATGGCAGCTGGTGACGCTGCATGGAGAAATACCACAAGAAGTCATCAGAGAAAAGTGGAGGGCCAAAATATACATATAAATACACACACAATACATTCACATATACATACAAAGTGTATGTATACTATATATATACAACATATATATATATATATATAAAATAGAGATTAAAAATTCTGAACTGCCAACCTACACACTAATTTGAGCAAACCTGCTTTCTCTGTGTAATAGTGAACCCAGTCTATGCACAGGTTATCAAGCTCAGATTAGTAAATCTACTAGCTTTTCTCCCAGTGGAAGCGGTTACCCAACCCTAGACAATTTCTATAACTCTGGTGAGACTGTGCTCATTTCCAAGTGAGCTATATATTATGTAGTTATTAGTAGAAAGAGGGGAGGGAGAGAAAGAGTAGGGAGGGGAAGGGAGGACAAGAGAAAGGAGGAAGGAAGGGGAGGGAGGGAGGAAGAGAGGGAAGGAAGGAAGGAAGGAAGGAAGGAAGGAAGGAAGGAAGGAAGGAAGGAAGGAAGGAAAGTTCCTCCTTAAACAGAAAAAATAAGAAGTATTTCAGGTTAGCAACAGTTTGGAAAGGAGATAAATTTACTGGTTTTCTAAGTGAGAAGCTTTCCAAAAAAAATTAATTGAATATACACCACAAGCAACAAATAAGAAATTATACACCTAACATGGAAAGTTTGTGAGCTCTGGGAAGTGAAAATTGAGCTGAAAATTATTTAAATATATGAGAGCCTTTGTTACAAAAGAAGAGAAATCAAAGCCTCTTACGAGTCTCAGCAAACTGCAGCAGAAAGACTGAATTGTGACTACATCACTCAATACTGCAGCTCCTTTTTCCAAGGAGGAAAAATAGTTTATCAACATAAACTACTTGAACTACTTGATGCAAAACTGCTTTAGTTTTAAGCATCACCACAGCTCACATATAAGCTGAGGCCTAAAAGTGCGTAACGCCCAGGGTTAGCTGCACAGTACCCTTTCCCCCAGCACAACCCTCAGCCAAGCTTCTTAAACTGTGGGTGAAAACAGACAAACAAAAGACCACAATAAAATGTTTCTAAAAGCAATGACCAAAATTTAAAATGCATTATGGACCTGAGGTATTTCTGGCAGTGCTCTCCTATACTATGGCATGGAAATATACTGCAGCCTTGGTTTTAAACACATCAAGTCACACAACACCAGTAAAAACAGCCTAAAATACTTCAGCTCATAATTGAGATTGCGGTATGCTACAAACTGCAGTTTTTTACTATACATACAAAATGTTCTGCTCTTATAAAAACATAACGGTCTAATTAATTACAGAAAATAAAGATTTTAAATATTTTTCTATTATTCTTTATCATGAATATCTCTGAATTGTACTATGTTAGAATGTTTGATTTTGGGGCTGGCGAGATGGCTCAGCGGGTAAGAGCATGGACTGCTCTTCCGAAGGTCCTGAGTTCGGATCCCAGCAACCACATGGTGGCTCACAACCACCTGTAGTGAAATCTGACGCCCTCTTCTGGTGCGTCTGAAGACAGCTACAGTGAATTACACCAGAGCAAGCAGGGCGCACAGGTCCTGAGTTCAATTCCCAGCAGCCACACACAATGGCTCACGGCCATCTGTACAGCTACAATGTACTCATACACATAAAATAAATAAAATAAATCTTTTTTAAAAAAAAAAAGAATGTTTGATTTTAGCATTTGCTGTAGGAGTTGCTGACTTGAGTTCACAAATAATCACCAAGTGAACTCTGCTTAGAATTAAGACAGATCCCAATAGTTTCTGAAGTCCCCCTAAGCTGATCATTTTGTTCTGTTTATGTGAAGTGGAATTTCAAGAACTAAGTATTATAAAACTAGAATACTGATCAACTCTGAAAAACTCTGAACTGCTCTACACCTTATATTACCAAATACTCAGCCAATATTCTTTACATAAAAATAAGTATATGTATCTCATTAGTATGCAAATTTTCTTTAATCTCACTAATTAGTAAAACTATATACATACATATACATACACGCAACACCAAAGAACTACTTTATGAACTACTTTATGGTGAATTTCTTTATGATTTATTAACAGTAAATGCTTTACTTGTGTATCTTTATCCAGAACTACATAAACATGCCTTCAATGAAAGGGGTTGAAAATACAGTTTAAGAAGTCTTGGTCTCCAAAGCCTTTAAGCTCCAGGAGTACTATTCAGGGAAAGCAATAGCCAAGTTGAAATAGCAATCTCTGAGAAAACACGTATCTACTTTATATCTCATCTTAAAGTTTCATATCAAATGCAATAGAAAGTAACAGTAGTAAGGACTAAGGAGAAAAACAAAATGACTGACCATAGGTTTGCTTATATTTTAAAAGTAACTTAAATTGTAAACGCTGAGCTGTTAAAGACTGTTTACACGTAGACCTGGCATCAGAAAAAAGCCACAATTCTTACATGTGACCCAATAATCTCCCTACGTGATAAAGCCCATTCGCAAACTGATACCTATGAAGCTAAATCCTGAGGATGATATAAATTCTAGTAAAGGAAAGGCTAACACATACTGCTGTACTCTTTCTTTAAACAATGGTGTTGGTGTTGAAGGAAAGGGGATTGGGAAAAGGAGGACGTATTCTTAAGTTTATGGCTATGGTGTGCAACTCACTGCCATCCTGCTGAGACTCTTTGAAGAATCAATTTTTATAAAGCATCAGAGGAAAGAAAGCAAGCCCTTGCTATCTGGCCCCCTTAAACTATGGCACATATTTTAGCAGCAACATACAGAGAGATGTGTTAATGGAATAAGATGAGCCTAGGAAAGACAACTTCAGTAGTTTGGGATGATAGCCATGCTCAGTATAGGAGGATGGCAAGACAAATCAAGGCCTTTGATGGCTTGTTATTGAACATAAAGAAATAGAAAAAGTATTCTTGGATATTTACTACATTTTGGCTTTTGTTAAAAAAGTAAGTAAGCTATGCTTTAATTTTACATCAAGGTTTATCTTACTAGAGGTTCATATAACATTCATAGTTATATACATTATACAATTCTTATAAAAGGGAAGAAATACTGTAACAATATTACTATAAATGCATACAATTATTACAGCAGTTGTTTTTCTTTATCCTAGTTAGTTCCCCAATAACAACACAGAAAGACTAAGATTGATTTACAACTTAAAAGCACAACAACTAGGCATTTTCTATTCTAATCCTCTAATCTAATCTGGCTACCTCTCAACCAAAATCCCCAAGATACTTGAATTTTTTTTGTATTGGTCTGGCTCTCTGGGCTTTAGGTGTGTTCTCTCATGATGTCTCTCTACACGGATTACACACGATGAACCCTTTCTTCTTCTTCCCTCCCTCCCTCCCTCTCTCTCGACCCTCCCCTGGCTGGTGGAAGACCCTCCCTATTTCTTTATTGCTTAATTATTGGCTTTTCCAGCTTTTATTGGCAAGGCAAAGAATAAATGGGTGAAGAACTGTTCACAGAAATTTGAGGCAGGAGATTTTTAACATAAGCACTACATGACTGAAACCAGATAATATGGGAAAGAGAAACCAGCATTTGAATAATACAAGAGTAGTAAACTTTACATAATGCATAATAACACTATGCCTACAGGATACCCCACACAAACTAGTTTTTATGATGACTTTAAATTTTAATTGTGTACATGCAAGGGTGCCCTTCAAGGGTAGAGGTATGAGGCCACCCTGAGCTGTAGGAGTAAGAGGTTGCTGCCTAACGTGGATGATGCTAAGAAGCCAAACTCAGGTCTTCTACAATAGTTACTGCTCTTAATGCTGAGCCAGATGCACACACTTATTTCACATACCCTATACATTTACGCCCTTAAGGTTTGTATCTAAAGACTTATTATTTTAAAAGACCTACTAGAAAGTATCACAATGTTTTACCCCAATGCATTTGAAACATAAAATGGTAGTTCTGAAATTTATAATGGCAAAGAAGGGACATATTTTCTAAATTGTTGTATGGGACTCAGCCCTAGAATGTCAATCTGAAATAAACAAATGCATATTCGTGGACACACACACACAAAATGAGAGTCAGAAGAAAAATAAGTACACAAGGTTTATAACTCAGTAAGGGTCAATCATACAACAAGGACAACGAAGTGTTAAGACAGAAAATAGAAACAGTAAATATTGCCTCTTTAAAAAAAATAATTCAAACACATAGGATAGTAAAAGGCAAAGGCATTTAAATCATTTCTTTAGTAATACAAGTAATATTTAAATAGATTTAATAGTGCTGCTCCAAACCAATGAATTATGGGTTTAAAACCTATTAAAATGTAATGTTTTTTTCCTGAGCTGAGAGGAGAGAGATTTAAATCCACTGAATTTTAATATTTCAGCTTGAGCTGCAGGAGGTAGAAAAAGTCCAAATGAACTATTCCATCAGCACCATTCAAGCATGAACATTTTAATCAGTTTTCCTTCCTTGGAGTTCTCTAACACAGTTTACGCTGTCATTCTGAAAGCACTTAACACAGAAAGTGTGAAAAACCACCAAGGCTTGTTATTGCCTTCACAATTGATGGCAAATAATTTTGCAGACTTCCTATCATTAAAATGTCACTGCTAAAAATTGAGGTTCAGCGTTTCTAGTGCTAAACTGCATTTTCCTGCAACACTATGGCATACCTGTTCATAAAGGTTATTGGGATGGGGTATTTTAATGCTTACATTTATATCACTTTCCCCTTAAAATGTTAGCACAGAAATGAGGATGAGGAATTTTTTTAAAATACATTTTCTATTTTCATAAGCCGAGTCTCCTTTTTTTTTTAATGCTCACATTAAGAAACTTTTTCTTAATAGAAGTTTGTTGGAATTCTTATGAGTCTACGTTAGCCTCCTTTATTAAGCATAACCACATTCACACAGCATGCACTGATTATATAGTGTAATGGATTTAAAAAGCATTTTAAGATAGTCAGATGACTCAATTTAATAATACAGGAAATGAAAACATCATTTCTAATTAGATCATATTACTGATTTAAAACTGCAATTTGTGTGTTGTTCCAACAGTGCAATCTCACAGAGATTCTAATTTAAAAACACAGTGGCTAGTAGGACACATGGCAGGACCAAACTACATATATAACATTTCCCCCAGCCCATTTAGGGTAGCTCAAGGAAAGCTTAAATATGAAATCAAAATATAAGACTGTAAACAAATACAAAAAGGGAAATTTTCTGGTTTTCTTTCTTATAATTAAAAGATAAAATGATGTTTAACTTATTTCAATCTATCAACACTTTTAAACTGAACATGACCTGTGAAAGAAATCATTCTAACTGTTTCATTCCATTAAACACAACTAGCTTATTGTCAGAAGAACAGTCACCTCTCCAGGTTTCAGGCTCACTTCAGCATTTTGCATTTAAACTGCATGGATCACTGGTTTGGCTCATTTACCAATGAAGGTAGAATAATATTGCAGAGTTAAAAGGTGCTTCATCAGATTTCATTAAATCTGAAAACATTCCCTCCTGTCTGGATTGTGTGCATACATATAAAGCAGGTGCATATGGAGGGAAAAATAAACGAAGGTCTGCAGTGGCAGAGATGGGCCTTGTGCCTCCTAGATGAAATTCTGTCATTTCTTCTGTGTAAAAATTCACTGCCAATTCCATTCTAACATCTAAGTAAAAAGCTCTAAACCTGACTAGTCATCATTCTGATAACAAATCAAAGTACTACCATTTCCTGGAAAGGTGAGACATCTCAGCCAATAAAGGCTTTGTTACCAAGGCTTCAAAACTGAGGTTAATCCCTACATTCCACATGGTAGCAGGAGAGAACTGACTCACAAATTGCCTTCTAGCCTCTCCAATGAAGATGGCCCAAGTATCCTACCATCCCAACACAAATAAATAAATGGTCTAAAAAAATGTAATGCTACCACTACTTAATATGATGTTCAAGAGGACTGAAAACATGAGTGCATTTAAAATTCCACAATCCTTCATAAACTCTGTGAAACCTACTTACAGAAGACTATCACCATGCTTTAAAAAAAAAAAAAAAAAAAGAATGTCAGCAGTGAATTCATCACATGAGTTTGTAACCAGGTTCCTTCTCAGTTTTTGGTTGCCCAGAATGGCTCCACTCACTTTGTAAGGTCTGTTTTTAAACAGAACAGTCAGATTATGTGATTTTTAACTCCGTTCTTTGTCCCCTATACAAATAGTTTGAAACTCCACAAAATCAATCAATGCCAATACATGCTGTTTTGATACCATGCAGCTCTACTGAATTAGTTTCCTCAAGTAAGTCTTTAGATTACAAAATTAAATTGGCTTTATTTTAATAATTAAATCTATATAGGCAATATCTATTAGTAACAGCTACAACTTATAACTGGTTCTCTAAGAGCAATGACTGTCTCATTCAAAATGAAGTAGCATAAAACAGCCTTAAAAATATACGTGAAATGATAAAGGTAAGGAAACATGATTTTCATCTGCCTTCATTTTTAAGCAACATCTAAAACAATATAGGTCTGATTTAGCTTCATTTTTCCATTGTACAACTTGGTCAGTAGAAGCTAGAAAAGCAAAAATAAATAACAAAAATGCATTGTTTTCCTACAAACAGGTGCTAATCAGATGCAGGTAGGAATTGCTGTCGGTCTTTTAGGTGCTCATGAAATGACCCTGCAAGTTTCTCAGGCAGCACACAGTACAATGCCACTGTATACATTATACTTGAGTATAATGTATACTCAAGTATCAACTGTAACAACTGTAGGTAGGTTCTATTATGTCTGACATGTGAGAGATAATGTAAAAACAAAGCCACACACATACATTCTATCCTGGCATGACCACACATTCACACACACACAAAAAAAATAACTCATGCAAGCAGAATGAGACTAAATATATTTAGACTAACTTAAAATTGAACTCTCTTAGTTAAAAATATATATATACTGCTATTTTCTAGAGTTTTAAGAAAGAAGAACAAGTTATAAAATATTTTCTCTCTACTGCCCTTGGCTTCCCACCTAGCATAAAAATGTGTGGCAAAGATTACTGAGTCCCTTTTGATTTAGCCTTTCCTTTCCAAGGGACACTTTTGTAACTTTTTTTTTTAGATGTTTTCTTTATTTACAATATCTCCTTTCCCAGGTTCCCCTCCAAAATAAAATAAAATAAAATAAAATAAAACAAAACAAAAACTGCCAGGCAGTGGTGGCGCATGCCTTTAATCCCAGCACTTGGGAGGCAGAAGCAGGTGGATTTCTGAGCTCAAGGCCAGCCTGGTCTACAGAGTGAGTTCCAGACAGCCAAGGCTACACAGAGAAACCCTGCCTCGAAAAAAACAAAAAACAAAACAAAAAAAAAAAAAAAAAAAAAAACTAAAACACCCACAAACCCCTGTTCCCTCCCCCTGCTCACCTCACCCTCTCCTGCTTACTGGTCCTGGCATTCCCCTACACTGGGGCATAGAACATTCACAGGGCCAAGGTCCTCTCCTCCCACTGAAGAACAATATAAACTAACTAGTACCCTCAGAGCTCCCAGGGACTAAAACTTTTTTTTATGATGTGTGCTAATTTACTAGCATTTTTTTTTCTTGTGGTCAGAGAGACAGAAAACAGACCTTCAAATAATAGCCCATTAAGTAACAAGCTACAATCAGACTACACCAGTGCAGTGATCCTTGAGCTCTGATCTCCTTGCTAAGGGACAGTTGGCATAATTGCAGCAGCATCTTCACTTCAGACTGATTATCAGGCCACCCTTATTTGTATCTTCACTTAGCAATTTGAATTTTAATGAAAGTAAATGGAATAATTAGCATTTCAAAGTGTGTTTGATACACTGAGGAAAAAAGAGAAGACTTCTTCGTATAATTTATACACAACAGGAAGTATTTGGGAGGGAGCAGGAAGAAAGAAAGGGAGTCTTCTTTAGAATGTGCCAAAGTGTGGCTTGCACTTCTGCATAAACTGTTCAGTACCAGACTGTTCACAAACAAGAATTCTCTTTGTTATTGTTTCTAAGTTTATTAGCTGTGATATTTAGAGCTGGAGTGAATGCCTAAACCTATGGGTCCAGCAGGTTCTAGAAAAGACCACTGTCACCACTGCCAGCTAGGTTTTCCAACTGTGCCACAGACTTTTTTTTTAGTTCATCTACTATTTCTCCTACATATGGGCATATAGCCTATTAGAACCACTCATCACAAAGGAGAAAAAGTAGGAGAGGATATATAAAACTGCATATTTTACTAAAATATTAAGTAATCACTTGTGATTACTTAATCACAAATTAAGGCAATCTAAATCATTTGTGGAAAAAAAAATCAGGTCATTTGTAACATCGGAGCAACCCTGTATCTTTTTTTTTTTTTTCCTGTCTAGTTTAGCAACAGAAACTAATGGCAGAGTAAAGAAACATGAGAAAGAGCTATCCAGTCTCCTCAGGGGAGGTTGCAGGAGCCAACTTAATTAGTAAACTGGTCCAAAGCTTCTGAGAAGCTAGCAAATGCCTCAGGAGACTGAAGGGGAAGAGCTTAATTCACTGTGGTCATCTACTACTTTTTGCCCCTTTGTGGGAACAAAACTTAAAAAGAGAAAAGCAAGAAAGCTAAGGACACACACTAAGATCAGAGCTAAAATGGAAAGGCCACGTACCCCAATGATGGCGTTCAGTTCTGCCATGGTCACCTGCTTGGCCCGTTCCACAGCCTGCACCACTTGTTGCTGGTGCTATAAATGAAGATCAGAAACAGAATACAATTATTTGTTTTCTACTCAGTCAGAACAACTTTTCCTAATATGTCCTCTAACTTTACATGCAAAATAGCATTTGGGGGTCTCTAGATTTCCAAATAAAACCCCCAGGTGGTAGATGACTACTGGAGATGTCCAGGGTCATCAGGAATAACAAGTTGTCAGATGTACACAACTCTATGCTCCTGGAAGATGCCTCCTACATTTGATTTGCACTGTCTGCACAGACTCCATTCTCAGGCCAAGAGAGCACTCTAAGCAAACATCTGCCAGTACTGAAGACAAAGCTCAACTCATCCCACCTGTTTTTTTCTCCTACTCCCCTTTCTCTACACCACCTACAGGGAAAACTAGTCTTCCAGTATTCCCCACAAGTACTAATTTGTAAATTCTTCTCAGGTGTTTATTAGCATGAACATCAAAAGGTTATTTCTAATTCCATGTTCTATCTATCCTGGAAGTGTAAAAGTCTATGTTTGTATATCTGTCATAAAGGGTTTCATGCTTAGACAAATATGCAAATGAAATTGAAGTACCTCATGTCCTTTTAAAAAATACAATAGGAAAATTAAAACCTAGAACTTTAAATTATTTCTTTTTTTAGAAACACTAGTGTCATTACTATTGGAAAAATCTCTCCACCCTTGATTCATTTCCAAAGATAATAAGTAATAACTGATGCTAGTAAGTTTTGTAATAGTGGTAAAAATAAAAAAAACTAACACAGAAGTATTTACATGGGACAGTCACAAACCTAGACATACACTAATGGTTATGTAAGACCCTCAGTATAAACATCACCCCAACTCAACACACGTGAAGAGTCTGGTCTACAAAACTCACATGTGGTCTTTGGAAATCTTTCAAGTAGCTTTAGCAAATAAAGGACCAAAAGCTATATTACAGGAATTTCTCTGTGTGGTCAGAATAGGCAAGTGCTAGTTGATCTCTGGTAAAATTTTAGCATATGTTCTTCACTGATGTAAAGTAAATACATGGTTCAACTATAAAACTGCGTACAGCATGCAAGGAGCTCACCAAACGGCGTTTTCCCTTACTGTCAAGCTTCCACTTCAAAACTCTCAAACACATATGATACTATAACTTAACTTCTACTTCTGATCTGAATATAGGCATGAGAGGGATGTTCTGTGGGAAAGGAAACTGCCTTACATTAGTTAAATATTAAGATGTTTTCACGCCCTTTTTTTTTTTTTTTTTTTTTTTTTTTTTTTTTTTTTTTTTTTTTTTTTTGTTTGGTTTTTCAAGACGAGTCAGGGTTTCTCTGCATAGCCCTGGCTGTCCTGAAACTCACTCAGTAGACCAGGCTGGTCTCGAACTCAGAAATCTGCTTGTTTCTGCCTCTCAAGTACTGGGATTAAAAGCATGCACCACCACTGCCCAGCTCATCCTTTGGTTAATACAAAAATGTAAACAACAGATTAGTACCTTTTAATTTCCCACTAAAAACTAACCATTAAATGATATACTTGTTAATTATTTTTAATTGTAGGAGTTTCAGTTTCAAAGCTTGGTCTTTATAAAGAGTTATCTTCTACTTTTTCATATTTCCTAAAATGAAATAATTCATTTTCTCTTTCTGAAATGAAAGTCTTGAAATGGATAGTGAAATAGCTCAGGATACCAGTAAGTTGCTTGTCGCAAAAGAGTGAGTAGATGTAAACTGTATCCCCCCATCACATGCTGGCCAGCCAAGACAGCATGCTCTTCATTCCAGCACTAGGGAGGCAGAGAAAGGACTTCCACAGCCAGTACAATCAATTGGCAAGGTCCAGGTTCAGTGAGAGACTGTCTCAAAATATGAGGTGAAGGGGGAATGAAGGACACCAGTCTTCAATCTCTGACTTCCACAAGCATATATACACATATGCACACAAACAAGTATGTAGACACAAACACATACATACACAAACCTAGAAGGAATAACTTCATCCTATCTTTAAGGCAGTCTGACCTCATGCCATGTTTACTGAGCATGTACTATGTTCCAAGCTCAAAGCCTACTTTAAACTTATGATAGTTTTCAATGCGGTGAGAAGCAGCAGCACTTACAAAGTGGAGATTTAATATTTCATTCATTTTTAAAATGTGTATATGTATGTTTGTGTCCGCCTGTGGGTGTGTGCCCTGGGAGACCAGCAGTACTGAATCTGCTGCAGGTGCTGGAGTTACAGGCAGCTGTGAAGCTTTCTCATGAGTGCTGGAAACCACTCTTTAACCACTGAGTTATCTCTCAAGCTCCCTCCATGCATGATTATGCAGAAAGAGTAACTAACTTTCCACCTATTACTTGCAACATTCAAGGATGGCTGCATAAAATTTCCAAGAAAGTCAAGCAAAAGATAACATTTACACTCATCTACAATGCACAGCATTTCTCTACTCACGCATTCATTCACTTACTATTGTGTGCTCAAGCTCCTACCATTGCCATATCTCTATCTACTGAAATAGTTCCTTTATTTAATAATTAAATATTCAAAAACAATTACCTGGGACAGAGATAACGAACATATCTACATAAGGCCCTTCTAGCACCAGGACTGTTGTACAACTATTACTTAGTTGTATCCCAACTGCTAAGATAGGTAAAGATGCCTCAGGTAGCAAGGCTCTATGGCATTAAAAGCAAGTACATTTTTGAGAAAACTCAATTTACTGATCTGCCATCAGATCTGACAGTAACTTGTTAGGAAGCTAACATAAAAATGGAAGTCATGATTCAACTTGTCTGCTTTGACAGTAATGGCTAAGGGCTAATACAGTTTCTGGACTTTACCTACAGATTGGAATTCAACTTCCCTGTTTCTGTTCACAGTCCATGAAACATTCACTGTTTAAGCACCTTTATAATATAAGCTTGCTAAGGCAAAAAATGCCACCTCTCCTGTTAGCTCTGAAAGCACCAATAACACTCTACCATTACTCACTCCACATCACCACACAGACTGGACACATCCACTAGGTAGTATGAACATTAAAACTCAGGTAGGAAGAGAAGGCAAAAAGATCACAAATGGGAGAAGGTAACTCTTGAGGCAGAAACCCACACTATTCCCCAAAGCTGGCCCAACAAGTATATATTTATTTTTTTTCATTCTCAGATTTTCAGCAAACATGCTCCCTGACTCAGAAAATTCATAAAGTATTTCACACTTTCTTAGAATGCTGATGGCTTTTCCACGCTGCCTATCTGGAGCTTCATGCCTCTGTGGAGCTTCATGCTCTTCTCTTTTTATTCCAGCCCCACTTCCGGATTCTCCTGATATCACACCTCAAGTGGTGACACAGCCAGTCAGCAGAAGGGAACAGTCCTCTCTGTTTCAGCAGCACTACCAAATAAAATGTCGCTGAGGAAATATTAACAAACAAAGGGGATGACTGGGATTTAAGGGAAACAAAATATGTCTAATTATTCCTTAAAATATTGAAAATTATACTCTCTAATATTTAAAAACAAACTGTACTGCAGAAATAATTTTATGACTGCAGAGTTACTGAAAACCATTGAATTACATATAAAATAAAATAAACTTACGGTGTATATAAGAATACTGTGATTTGCCAGGCAGTGGTAGTGCAAACTCTTAATCCCAGCACTTGGGAGGCAGAGGCAGGCGGATTTCTGAGTAAGATGAGAGCCTGGGCTACACAGAAAAACTCTGTCTCAAAAAACAAAAAAACAAAAACAAAAACAAACAAACAAGAAAAAACCTGTGATTTAAAGAATACAAGTGTTGCTGGGGGGGGAGACAAAAATCATCTGCACACTAAATTACTTTTCTATTATTTTCACAAAACTATTTTTAATATTAAGAAAAGCATTGGATGTTTCTTCCATGATATTGAAAGGATATAAGCCCGTGTTGGTACAATACACCTTACTGATAAACAGACCTTTATGAACTAGTTATGTGAACAGTAGGTTTTTCAGAAGGGTTATTTTTCAGAAAGGGTAACAAGGCCAACATCTGTCATATTAGTATTTTGAGGCAGACAAGAGATGTGGTGTTAAATAAGAAAAGTAATGACAAAAATTGTTACAACTTAAAAAAATTTAAGAATTAATGCACATACTGAAAGGAAAAATACTGACAGAAATGCAAAGATGATCAGGATTCTTATAATGAACACCATATTCCTAGCTACAGAGATACAAAAGTAAGACTTATTACTCCCAGTTCATATTCACATACAGCCCACAGACAGAATATAAGGAAATGTAAAACATAAAATATCAAAAGAGGCTTTAGGAGGAAATCAGGAAAGCCTTTGTTTTTTCATTCATTCATTCATTCATCCATCCTTTCATTCATTCATTCAAATATGTATAAAGCTTCTAATATGCAGCAGGCACGGAAGTTAAAACGGTTAAGATTATGTCAACAGACCAGACACCCTGGTCTCACAGTTTAAATTCTACAAAGAGGGGTTGAAGAAAAAGCTCAAGGTTAAGAACACTTTTTGCTCTTGCAGAGGAGCTGGGTTTGATTCTCAGCATCTACATGGTAGCTCAGAACCATCTCTAACATCAGTTCCAGTGGATCCAATACTCTTTTCTAGCTTCCATGGAAATGTATGTAACACACACACACACACACACACACACACACACACACACACACACACACACTTTTATGAGAGGCAAAACTCTCATAAATGGAAAAATAAATAGATAAATCTAAATTTTAAAAACTCTATGAAGAAAGATGGGGAATTAATACTCAAAAAGCTCTATAATTACTACTGGGGAATAATTTCCTAGAGAAAATTAGAGGATGTTATGCAATCATTTATCAAGGAAATATCTTAATCTAATCTAAGTATTAGAGGATGAGTCCCTAAGGAAGCTGACCTGACAGCTGAGACTAGAAGAACTTCTTAGGATGAAGAATGAGAAGAAAAGAAAGAAAAAGAAAAGGAAAACAGGCAAAAGGAGAAACTTGACAAAGGTCTGTGAAGTCGAAAGAAGCTGTGGGTGACTGAAGGAGAATGGGTTGAGGAACTCCAAAGGACAGGCAGAGTAGGATGGAAAGGGCATTTAGGGCAGGCAAAATCTCTTTAAAGTAAGAGAGGCATTCACAACAAAGGCAGATGCATGGAGATAGAGAAGTATGACAGAAGTATCTCTAGATATGCACATATTGGTAGGAATAAAATCTGAAAAAAATGGAATATGTCCATCAGTATAGGGCTTTGCATGACATGACAAACAGCTGTACTTTATCCTGATAGAATGTGACACATTATTAAAATGTTTTAGGCCACTGAATTCTATCAGTTTCTGGAGTTTAGTAAGATGGATCTTACTGAAGGCAGGGGTGGGAAGTGAACAAAGTGAGGACAGCTAGAGAGTCATGTAATATACCAGGCAAAAGATATTCAAGGCAGAACTTAACCAAATGCTCTTCCTAATAGGAAGCATTTGCCAAGTGTAGATAAATGCCACCCATTTATCATAATTTGGCTCTAGGAAGAAACTTTAGAGATTCTGAGACTCAGATACTAGGCTTTATTAAGCATCAAACAAGACTCTGAAAACCAAATGCTGTCTGGGTTGGTATGGGAGAACTGCAGTACCACCCACAGGTAAAAACTATTAGTATATCCACTAGTTTACTCCCCTCTGAAGTATTCTATCCAGTTAGTCACTCTCTGAAAAGAACTCATGATATCTTACTAATAAGCTTTTTTATTAGAGAATAATGAGCCATAATACTATAATTTAAAATCTGCTTTCCCAAAGCTTCCACAGGCCCCAACTTTTTCTCTGAATTTGCATCTGAAAATAGTATAATAGGTCTTCAACTTACTTCCCTTTCAGGTTTAAAGGTTCTTAGGTCATTCAATGGCTCTAATGTTGTTCATTCTTCATGTCATACTCAATGTGGATAGAACACAAAACTCCAGGTGCAACTGAACAGATCAAGTTCAAGTGAAAATACCACTCAATGCTTTGTAAGTCTCATTGAAATCCTACTTTATCTACTAAGGAATTCTTACTAAGTTTACAGTAATTTAAACATGCAATTTAAATAAATACACTCCCTAAATCTGCAATTTAAATAAATACACCCCCTAAATCTGCCTGTCCTAGTGTTCTAAAACTGTTTCTCAAAGAAATAGATATTATAAAACATAAATATTACCAACATTTGGTTTCTCAAAGCCACAGTTAAGATGATGAATACATACACATAGCCTACCAAACAATTTTGGCTTGAAACATAGGATCAAAGACTACAGATGTAAACAGAGTTCTCAAAAGAAGAAATACAAATTGCCAATACTCTTCAGTGCTCAACAGACTTAGCCATCAAGGAAATGCAAATTAAAATTTTGAGGCTTCATTTCACTCTGGCTAAGTGAAAAAAATAACAAAAATTCTGGCAAGGATGTGGCAAAAAAGAGCCTCATTCTCTATTAGTGAAAAAAGAGCCTCATTCTCTATTAGTGAAAGAGTAAACTATCAGCTACTATGGAAATCAGGGTGAGGTCTCTCAACAATTACAAACAGAACTGCCACCAAACACACACACACACACACACACACACACACACACACACACACACACACAGGACTCTATTTTATGACAGAGTTACCATCACATCAATGGTTACTGCTGTTCTAGTCACAATACCATCAGACTAGCTGTCCATTACTGGTAAATAGATAATAATGAAACTGCACTAAATATGTACTAATGGAATTTTATTCAAATGTTACAAAATGAATTTATAAGAACATGGATAGAACTGGAAAATATTGGGAAAACCCAGGCTCAGAAAAACATCTTATTTTTTTTTCACTCGTATGCACTATATAACAGTTAGTGTTATATAGTGTACTTATGTGGAGTGTGTGTAGAGACCAAGAAACAAAAAGGGGGGCCCAATAGAAGGTGGGGGTAGAGCTTTAATGAATACAGTAGGATGGGTAACAACACAGGTGATAGGACATTGGACAGGAGAATACTAGGAATGGAAGGCTCTGAGGAGGAATGGGGTCAGAAAGATGGGAGAAAAGAGGGAATGAGAGAGGGGAAGGTTTCAATCACTACTGAATATGTATGAAAATACCATAAAGAAACCTGTTACTTTGTAAAACAATTAAAAAATAAAAAATAGCATAAAAATAACTTCTTAGGTACACTTTGGAAAAGCTGCTCAAGCCTTTCCTTACTCATCATTTTGCCTTGCCTCCTCCCTTCTTCACAAAAGGATACAGAATTCATTTTATTTGTATACCCAAGCTCTATGTTCACTGCTGTCCAATAGAACCTTCTACAATATTCACACTGTTCCATTTGTACTAATAATATGTCTGCCACCAACCACAAATGAATAAGCACTAAGTACTTGGAATATTTCTAGTGTAACTGAGAAAGTAGTTCTTAATTTTCTTAAGCCTTAATTTTATTTTAAATTAACACCGCTACCTCTGTATTAGACAATGCAACTCTGCTTATACTCAAAGTACTTTCAAGTCTATCTTCACTCAAAGATAGTAGGTTTTTCAAACATATATTAATTTTGGAAATATGCATACACAAGGCTGTCAATGCTGCCTTTGGAGGAAAGCCCACACTTAATTAAATTACCTCCCGAGAGTCATCTTTTATTTCCTGAGGTCAAACAGATCATAAGGCTACCATTATGCCACTCAGTTGTGATTAAAACACATGGTCAGGTGAAGCAAGATAATTAGTCAACCAAAAGAACACAGGGGAGTATTATATTCTGATAGCTCAGGGTTTTCAGGCAAAATAAAATATTTTAAATGATGTTTACCCTGCACACACCTAAATGTAAAATTCATAAGTTGGGACCAAATCTTCTGAAGAAGCTCAATGCGTGTGTGTGTGTGTGTGTGTGTGTGTATGTATTATGCACTTCAGGGCATCCTCTGCATAGAATGCATTGGAATCCATTTCCAAAACTGACAAACTAACTCCAACTGTGAGGCAGACTTATGTGATACAGACTGCTGACACTCAAATGTTCTCCTAAGATGGTTGTAGAAGTATCTGTTTGCCTGCCTATCGAAGGTTCTCTGGTGATTTCAGCCAAGTTCACTTACACCAAACCATGCTACCACATCTTAAAACGTTAAGAAGCAATATGAGGAATTAAGGTGGAGCCATTACAGACCGATAACACTGCTACCAGTGTGTATAACCACTGTATTTTGTTCCTTTCCTCTCTAAGGCACAGTAAGAAAGTGACTTTTTTTCAACTTTCATTTCACAATCATTCTGCACATGCAAAATGTGATTCAGAGAAATGCAGAACCAACACACTAAAATAAATGGTGTGGACAATACTCCTCTATCACATGCCCAGAAAGGTTCTTTTTGCATCATGTTAGAAGTAACAAATGTAGACCTGAGACAAAAATGTATGTATCATTTGGAATTATAATTCTATCAAATTCATATGACCTACTATTATGTAACTGTGTTTTATTATCTACTTTTTTTAAAGATTCATTTATTTTCATTATTGGATATTTTCTTTATTTACATTTCAAATGTTAGCCCCTTTCCCACTCCTCCCACCTTCTATCCCATTCCCCGACCCCTGCTTCTATGAGGGTGTTCCCCCACCTACCCACCCACTCCTGACTCCCCACCCTCACTTTCCCCTACACTATGGGCATCAACCCTTCACAGGACCAAGGGCCACCAAGGGCCTCTCTTCCCATTGATGCTCAACAAGGCCGTACTCTGCTACATATGTGGCTGGAGCCATGGATCCTCCATGTATATTCTTTGGTTGGTGGTTTTAGTCCCTGGGAGCTCTGGTTGGTTGATATTGTTCTTTCTATGGGGTTGCAAACCCCTTCAGTTCCTTCAGTCCTTTCTCTAACTCCTCCATTGGGGACTCCATGGTTAGTCCAATGGTTGGCTGCGAGCATCTGCCTCTCTATTTGTCAGGCTCTCAGGAGACAGCTATATCAGGCTCCTGTCAGCACGCACTTTTAGCATCTACAACAGTGACTGCGTTTGATGACTGTAAATGGTATAGATCCCCAGGTGGGGCAGTCTCTGGATGGCCTTTCCTTCGATCTCTGCTCCACACTTTGTCTCTGTATTTGCTCCCATGAGTATTTTGTTCCCTCTTCTAAGAAGGACCGAAGCACCCACACTTTGGTCTTTCTTCTTCTAGAGCTTCATGTGGTCTGTGAGATGTTATCTTGAGTATTCCAAGCTTTCGGGCTAATTTCCACTTATTAGTAAGTGCACACCATGTGTTCTTTTGTAATTGGGTTACCTCACTCAGGATGGAACTCAAGTTCCATCAATTTGCCTAAGAATTTCATGAATTCACTGTTTTTAATAGCTGAGTAGTACGCCATTGTGTAATAGGACAAAATGGTAACCAACAGATTGGTAAAAGATCTCTACCAATCCTACATCTGACAGAAGACTAATATCCAATATATACAAAGATCTCAAGAAGTTAAGACTCCAGAGAATCAAATAACCCTATTTAAAAAGTGGGGTACAGTGCTAAGCAAAGAATTTTCAACTGAGGAATATCGAATGGCCAAGAAGCACCTAAAGAAATGTTCAACATCCTTAGTCATCAGGGAAATGTAAACAACCCTGAGATTCCTGGTCATACCACTCAGAATGGCTAAGATCAAAAACTAAGGTGACAACACATGTTGGCAAGGATGTGGAAAAAGAAAAACACTCCTCCATTTCTGGTAGGATTGCAAGCTGGTACAACCACTCTGGAAATCAGTCCGGCAGTTCCTCAGAAAATTGAACATGGTACCTGAGGACCTAGCTATACCATTCCTGGACATATATCCAAAAGATGTTCCAACATATTACAAGGACACATGCTCCACTATGTTCATAGCAGCCTTATTTATAATAGCTAAACGCTGGAAACAACCCAGATGTCCTTCAACAGAGGAATGGATACAGAAGATTTATTTATTTTTAAGTATGATTGCTCTATCTGCATGGATACCTACATGCCAGAAGAGGGCATCAGATCCCATTACAGATGGTTGTGTGCCACCATGTGGGTGCTAGGAATTGAACTCAGAACCTCTGGAAGAGCAGACAGTGCTCTTAACCACGGAACAATCTCTCTAACCTCCACTGTCTACTTCATAAATGCAATGCAGAAGTCCAAACTAATCTATAAAATTCTGAGGAAACAAACAATGAAACAAAGAAAATTTGTAACTTGATACAACTAGTTAAGAAAACCTAACATGGAAATGGGCAAAAGAGAGCTCTAAACTGTAACTAACTGTACCAGAAAGCAGAAAGTTAAAAGTTAAAGTTACCTTTCCCTTAAGTAAATGTTAGATGGAAGTAAAGGACTAGAATTTTTCACTCATAATTTAGCTTTTATGGTCTAGAAAGCCTAATGATTAGAACATTTCTGTTAAATGTTATAAAGAAAAAGAAACAATTATTTCGCTTATTAAACCAGTACTTATTCAAAATAACAGATGAACAGAAGAAAACTGCTCTGCTCCTTTGTGAGCCCAGACTACAAGTAATTTCATGTCAATGTGAGGTCCAGCCTACATGATGTCTCCACCAGCTCCCAAGGAGCTCTGCCTGTTTAAATAACTTACAAACAAAATATCTAGCTGTGGAGTTCCAAAAGAAGGAAGAAACCAAATATCCATTCTCTTTGGCACTGAATGACTAGAAACAAGCTGTTCAATTTATTGATGGCAAGATTTAAAACAAGGACCATGAGTTTAAGAAATGGGATTTGAGTAGCCACTGCTTATAAGGAACCATGGTCTGCTTTCATTTTGCAGGATTATTTCAGACTGTGGTCTAGAAATGGTTTTCAGAAGTTCAAAGAATAGGTCAGTGAGTGCTAAGACACAGACTGGTCATCTACATCACAACCACATGAGATTCAGTGCTATCCCGATAGACCAGCAAAAAGTTTATGAGAAGTCAGTAAGAACTTGAGCAAAACGGTGTCTTCTGGACATGACAAGCCATGAACTCATGAACTTGCAGCAGCTGAGTCAGCAATCTAGCACAAAGGTGGAAGAAGACAATGAGCCCCTCCCCCTAGCTTAGTAGCTCGGACATATGACACATTTAAGGGAGAGAGAATTAGTTTCCTTTAAGGGTTTGGTGCCTACTAATTCAACCATACTACAGTGGACAGCCCATGCTAAAAAATGAATTTGGGCAGCACAAAGTGGATTTCACTATTAATTAAGATAAGAAAGGATATGAAACTGGGGATTAGGAAAGTGAGAGTGGATCTGGGAGGCATTAATTAGGGAGAGGATATGTAGGGGTATGATCAAAATTCCCAAAGATAAAACTTATATTAAAAATGGTTTGTAATATAAGCCATTAAAATGGATCAACCTAATTCTATAAAACAATAAATTTAAGCAGATTAATCTTTTTTATTTTGTTTTTTTCTAGGCAGGTTTCTCTGTGTAACCCTGGTTATCCTGGAACTCACTCTATAGATCAGGGTGGCCTCAAATTCAAAAAGATCCATCCACCTGCCTCTGTCTCCTGAGTGCTAGGATTAAAGGTGTATGACTCCACCACCCAGCTTAAGCAGATTTTTCAAAAAAAGACATCTTAAAACCAATGACCTACAGTATGATTTTTTCCTGTTTGAGGGAGGAAACTTGGACTTTTTAAATCTCAATGCTTCATGATATATGTGAGACAGTAAAAGAAAGAAAAGTATTTTCCAGCCAGCAAATATGCTACAAAATACAGCAGCCCAAATATAATTTGTCATAGTCTAGTCTTTAACTGAGAAGTATGTTTAAAAATTCTAGGATTAGCCAGGGAGTGGTGGCACACACCTTTAATCCCAGCACTTGGGAGGCAGAGGCAGGCGGATTTCTGAGTTTGAGGAAGCCTGGTCTACAGAGTGAGTTCCAGGACAGCCAGAGCTACATAGAGAAACCCTGTCTCGAAAAACCAAAAAAAAAAAAAAAATTCTAGGATTGTAAATGTTGACAGGCACGAATAAACAGACTCTACAAGTTGTTCAGATAATCTGCATGGTCCACATCTGTTCCTATGTACTTCTTTCCTTTCTATACTGTGTGATATGTCAAGTATAAACTCCTTGATAAGCTACAGTCCAGCTCAATTTGAACTATTGGTATATATAATTTTTACAGCAAAAACTATATGTGTATTATTTTACATATTAGGTTATTAATTAAAATGGGTTTTGCTAAGTACATGGTCATATAGAGTATTTATTATATAAACACACACCACATAATAGCAGTAATAACATGTAACAGCAAAAACAGGCACTATTTTCATCTTATGCATAGCACTGTATCTAAAAGAAGAGGAATATAGAATTTTTTACCTTTTACCTTACTATAAGTTTTAGGTAGCTGTGGTAGACTACACTTCAAAGTCTCCTTATAGCTATACAGGGACAGTAACTAGATCTGGGACATTGCAAAGATGGCAGTAAAAATGAGCATCTTCCACATTCTGCCTTTTAAAGGAAAAATATCCCTCCCTCCTTTCCTATTTCTATAGATAGAGCAAGAGATAATGAACATGGAGACCAAAATTTATAGCATCCTGAAGTTGCCAAGATTCTCTTATAGAACAACTATTACCTAAGAATAAGCTTTCTTAATGAATAAATCAGCTAGGTATGTTATACTCTGTTAAAATGGCCAAATATCCACCTAGGTCTTTTACGTTTTCACCAATTGTTAATAATAAGCCCTATTATGCAGGTAGCCCTGGAGCTTAGCACAGAAACCTGGGACCTGCAGCCTTACAAACCCAAAGATTCTGCTCAATACCACAAAGAATATAAAATTCTGGTCCTGAGTCGGGATAAATTCGGGTTCTTATCATTGTCACTTCTCACAAAATCTGTCTCTTATGGCCACCTCTGCTCCTTTTTATCAATGCAAGTCTCTACAAAATATAACTGTTCCCTAAGAAGAGAATTTCAACTGTAATATTATAAACCTACAGCCTATTAGTCTGAAATTCTCAAAGGTCTTAGAACACTTGGTTGATTACCATCAAGAATATGCTGATTGACTCAAAATAACCCTTACAGGAAAATAAAAAGGAACAAAACCACAACTGTTCCCAAATTGGTTCCACAATTAGATACTCAATATTTAATACTTTAAATTTAGGAGTCTGGTGAGATGGCTCAGCAGGTAAAAGCACCGACTGCTCTTCCACAGGTCCTGAGTTCAAATCCCAGCAACCACATGATGGCTCACAACCACCCATTGTAGCCAGAGCCTCTAACATGGGAAGTGTGTGTACTAACTGCCCAGGTACAGAGGCCCTTACCTCACAGATAAGGAAACAGAGGCTAAAAGAGGCAAAGTACTTGTTAACAGTCACACAGCATGGGTTGGGTTAGACAAAGCCATGTGATTTGTAGCTGGGAAGCCAGGACTCATTCAGGTCCAAAAGCTAGCCGCTACTGTTTCTCCTTTATAAACTGGCAGCTTGAAGGCAGTAACTTGTAAATTTGTTGCCTGAAAATGAGATATAACATTGAGAGAGAATGAAGGTATTACCGGAGCTATATCTTTTGATGACTAGAGTAGAATCCTAGAGTAGAATACAAGTAAGAAACAGCCAAAACTGGGAGGGGGGGGTGTTCAGACAGATGAGGGTTCATGGTGTCTAAATTGTAGTATCAGGAATCCTGTGAAATTCTAAAATCTAAGTAATAGTTATTTTGTTATTTGCCCTTAACAGCAAGAGATGGCACTATCTTTGTCTAATGCCTAGGACTTTAGTTGTAGCTGTATGTGTTGGTTCTAGTTTTTAATGTTGTACTGAGTTATATTACAAAAAAAATATTTTCTATAATTTTAAAACTATAGATCAATCTTAAATATATTTGAACTAAAATTTGACTTATAAAGAAAAAGATATTTTATAGTTAAAACCAACCAAATATATTTAATAATTATAATTCACTACTACATTTTTTTTGGAAATTTAGGAAAAAATATTAAACTATACACAAGCAAAACCAATCAACACACAAAGCTAAATTAAAGGCAGAAAATCGGGCTGGCGAGATGGCTCAGCGGGTAAGAGCACTGACTGCTCTTCCGAAGGTCCTGAGTTCGGATCCCAGCAACCACATGGTGGCTCACAACCATCTATAATGAGATCTGATGCCCTCTTCTGGTGCGTCTGAAGACAGCTACAGTGTATTACGCTGGAGCTAGCGGGGCAAGGAGAGGTCCTGAGTTCAATTCCAAGCAGCCAAATAATAGCTCACGGCCATCTATACAGCTACAGTGTACTCATACACATAAAATAAAATAAATCTTAAAACAAAAAAAAGGCAGAAAATCTACACATATATAAGTTTACCTACTGTTTCTGTCAGATTCCACAATCCACTTTCAGATGCTCAAAGCACTTCCAACTACTGCCCTATAGCTTATGTTCTAGTCTCCAGAGAAAACACACACACACACACACACACACACACACACACACACACACACACCCTCCCTCACCCCCCCCATAGAATCATTTAATTTTTAAATAAAAAAAAAAAACATTTAAAAATAAATGCTAATGCTACAGCTGCCTCTCTGGCAGCAATCCTGTCACTGTCCCACAGAGAGCTGGTGTTAAAGATCAGACTAAGATCCTTCAGTCCTGGCACCAAGTGATGCCCTTCTCCATGCAAGAGTAGTTTCCTGCTTCTGAAGAGACAGGAAATAGAATCCTTCTTTCTGTAATAACCTGCCTCCTCCCCGCCCTCTAGATTAAGGTCCATCTGTCCTCAGGGAAAAAGGAAGGAGTCTGCTTACAGAATACCTCAAAGAAACAAGGTAAACTGTATTCAACCACAAACATAAATGCCATCCTGAACAATAAGAATGCACATATTTGTGGCTTAAGTTTTAAAAGACATACTCCATCTTAGAGAATTAGAAAGAGTAAAAGAGCTGGGCAGTGGTGGCACACGCCTTTAATCCCAGCACTTAGGAGGCAGAGACAGGTGGATTTCTGAGTTCGAGGACAACCTGGTCTACAAAGTTAGTTCCAAGACAGCCAGGGTTATACAGAGAAACCCTGTTTCAAAAAACCAAAAGAAAAGAAAAAAGAAAGAGTAAAAGAAGATATAACAGAATTAGGATTTAGGAAATTTTAATGTAGGCTCAGTATGTATACTAAAGAGTGAAAAGAAGAGCTTGTCAAAGCCTTAGGAAAGCTAAATGTTGAAAGAGTAAGGTCTCCCCTGCCAGCCTAGAGCAGAAGAAAAGGAGTTGCTAATACTTCCCCCATGGCTTTCTTCTACAAGGTACATCATCTCAACCAATTAATTCCAGTCCAGTCTTGCTTAGCCCTGCTACCATTTCACATTCTGTTCCTACTGGCCCTGCTCACACAAACAATAACTCATGTAAGAAAATAACTTATCAGTACCCTCAAGAACACCTTCCATTTCTGACCATAATCCAGACTCTTTGGAAATGCCATGGGGGTAAACCTGTCCTAGTAATTGTGCCTGTTTAGGCCCAAACTAACAGCACCCCTAATTAATAATTGTAGCATTTTTCTGCTACCTTTGAGTGTCGTATCACAGCCTGGTTACAGCTTTGAGATCATGTGTTCTCACTCTCTATCTCCACAAGTAACTTCTTCAAGTAAGAACCACTCACTAGTGTTGGTGAGGGCAACAGAAAGAAATGAAAATACGGGACAGAGAGAGAGCTGAATGTTACAAACACTTGCTTCGGGGTCTGGAAGAACTGGGTCCTGTTTTCCAGCACTCACGAATTGGCTCATAACCATCTGTAATTCCATTTGGGGGATCTACTGCTTCCTTCTGGCTTCTATGGGCACCAGGCACATAATCAGCACACATGCATGTATGGTGGCACACACAGATATTCATAAATAAAGAAGAAAAAGAGAAGAAAGAAATGCAAATATACCCCTTGTCACTCTTAGTCAAAACACACCTAATCTAGTAATAGGCAAATACTAAGTAAAAATAGATAAATGAGGATAATGAGGTTCAGTGGTTCCAACTAAAAGGAATAAAAAAACCCAGCTTGTGAATTAGACAGTAGCAAAGTTTGTGAGTAAGAATGTCTCCTTCCTCAACATAATTGTTACTCAAATCAAATCCTGGTTTAGACAACATAAGTCAGACAGAAATCCACATGTTTGTAATGCACATACTAATTCAGAATACTGATTTGTGCCTAACCCAGCTCATGCCATTGTTAGACAAGTTTGTGAACAGCTGTTCTGAAAAGCAATGACAGAACATAGTAACTAAAAAGACTGGTAGGAAGGTGCCTTCTCTGCCTAAAACCAAAGTACCAAGTATTTGTTGTTGCCACAAGACATTAAAATAGTTTTTCCTTCTTACAGCTGATAAAGGATTCAGAGCAAAAAAAAGATTCAATAATCTAAAAGCAAAACCATCCTTTTCCAGTATTCTCAATAATATTCTACTACCCAAACCAAGCAAATAAACAAAGTAAAGGGAGAGGGGGACAAAGGAAACCAGCAAACTAGTAATACAGACCTTCCTTCTAACCTGAATAAATTTTTGACAGTATGTACTTTCCCTAGTAATGAACAAAACAAAACTAGTGAGCCACATGCCAGGTATTGGCCACATAAAAAGGCCCCTATCAAAAAGCCTAAGTATACTGGATTTACCTTGGATGTCTTTTCTAGACCCATAGTTAACATAAAACATTAATCAGGTAATGAAAAATAACTTTTTCAAAGCAGCAGCAAAAAGTCCCGTTAGTCTATCCACTAGGTGAAAGCTTTCTATAATGATCCATCTCGTGCTGAGTCTCAGTGCTCAGTGACAGATAGCAGATCAAGCTCTTGTCTTGCTGGTAGTTTTACAGTAACTATGATTAGACAGCATTATAACAAACAGGCATAATGCTGAGCAACACTAGTTTAAAAAAATGAAAGTAAAATAGTTAAATAATTCTATACAGAGAAATCCTGTCTCGGAAAAACAAAACAAAAAAAAGTTAAATAATTAAATTTTACTTAATATAAACATATTTAAATTACATCACAGTAAACATTAATAAGGTTCAGAAGTTGAAATGAGAACATTGTATTTTAGAAATGTGAAATATGAACATCAACAAAATGACAAGGCCAGGATCAGGTCTACAATCCCTTGTCTGCAAAATTAATAAAATGGCAACAACTCCTAGCCCTCAGATCAACAATCTTACCTCTTGGGACAGGAAAGGAATGACCTGTGCACAGATAGCATTTAGTCGTTTAACAATCTCTGCCTGCAAAAAAGAGAGAATCACAATATAAGAAAATAGTCAGATGGTTATAGACTCCTAAAATCTTAGCCGGGTGATAGCAAAAAGCACTTTGTACTCTGGCTGGCAACGGCTAGGGAAAGGGAACCACCTCTCAGCAAGTCCATGAAGGCAGGCAGTGACAACACAGGCACATTAACAGCAGGATTTATTAAGCAGCATTTATCTTAAAATTTAATCTTCAAGCACCAGAGTAATAAAAAATGAATCTAATCTCCATGACTAGAAACCAGTTTTCAAAAGCCTTCAGCAGGAGGGACCCTTGCCCAATCTAATGTTGTTTTCATATAACCCCAAGTCTATTTAATGGGATAACACACATTCTTATTCTCTACATATCTGAAGTGTTTCCATAACCAAATGATTGTTGTGTAGAAATATCTCACTCCCTTACCCTCTCTTAAGTTCAAGCAAACCTTGAACTTAACCACCTGAATGACTCATCCTTTAGAATGTTTGAATCTTAGGCATGTGCAGCTGCACCTAGCAGTCTTTACTTCCTGAAACCAACAAAAGGGAGTAGCACTCAAGTAAACCTAATGTAATTATTAATTGCTGAGTAGTAGGATATTTTCAAACTGTAAAGGTTTCTAGATCTGTCAGCCAAGGTTTTTCAGTGTGGAGTTTAGAGCATGCTAAGGTCTACATTCAACATAGAACAATCTGGAGACCTAGAAAAGTTTTTAACAAAGTTAGACCATAGAAGTTATTCTTTAACTTTTTTGGAAATACAGGGACAAAAAATACACACAATTCTCCTAACTTGGAACTGAAAATTTTTAAAACAATAAAAGAAAAATGTGTTGTTACATGTTTTCTTTAATCAGAGTTTTACTGATATTCATCTTAATATGCATCTTCTGATGGCATATTATATATCTTGTGATAGACATAGTTTTTAATATATGCACACATATACATACAAAATTGTTCATATTTTAATGATGAGGTGGTGAAAAGGGGAGGTTAAGAAATTTTAAAAGACTGAAAATGCAACACAATTACTATTCCTGAGACATTCTTAAAATAAATTCCAAGCAGAATCAGTTCATTTTATGAAAGCACATAAATGCTCTTTTTCTTGCTAAGTCATTATACAACAGCAACAGTGCTTGTGCAATCTAGTCTTCCTTCTTTATGCCACAGCCCTTTTAACTTTGTAGGTATGCAATTTCTTGAATGCCAGCACCTTAAAAACTTCATCAGCAAACACACACACACACACACACACACACACACACACACACACACACACACACACACAATTTACCATGAAGTTCCCAGTGTCGGTTTCCCATTCCAGCCAGCTCTCCTAATGAGACAGACAAAGCCCAATGCCAGTAAGCAGCAGTGACTGAGACTCCACTGTGTTGACCTGATTTAATTTACTGCCCTGGCCCCATGGATCATTTAACCATCCTTTAAGAATGTTTAAACCACCATGAAAGGCTGCAATGGGAACCACGAAGCCCCTCTCCACCTGGATGAACATTTATTCCACAGTGGTGATAGAGTTAAATTCTAAGGTAAGTTAAGAAAGCAGAATAGAATTTAGGAGGCTGAATGCTCAGTGTCTCAAAGGCATTTGGTGGTTAGGCATTTTGTATCGAGAGGTGGGGATAGAAATAAAAGATAATGAGACTTTGGGGCAGACCAAACTGATGATTCTTGTACTTAGAACCATCTGCCAAGCATATTTTCCTCATTATGTTGTTTACATAAATAAAATAGTCCCTTGCTAGGAGGGTTGAAAAAAATATGTGGGCATGTAGGAAAACTGAGTTGTTTAATTTGCCTACATAATGTAGGCAGTAAAAACTACTAAAGAAACTCAGTCATCTGGTAAAATGAAAAGAAAAAAAAAAGAGGTATTTGTTATTTAATAAGCTATTTAAAGTCTGAGTCCCTACTTAAGGCAAAAACAAAAAAACAAACAAAACCCACCAAAATAACGAGAACAAGTCTTAATACTAAAAATTATGTGTATTAACTTACACACCAACAGAAAAAAGAGTAAAATCTTCGAACTTTTTCTTTAAAGGTCTACTTTTCTTTAAAAGACTTAATTTCTTTACGCTGTCACGCCAATAGATTTTCTTGGACAGGCTAATTGGCAGCAAGGGGGTGGGGTATGTCTGTGTGATTTCATACAATTAAGCAGGCCATTCCTCACTTTGAAAGCTAAAGTTACCTCGGAAACACTGCTGCTTCCATGGTCATCTAATTTCACCTCTTTTGTCCCACAGGACCAAGCTTTGGGGAGGCATCATTTATTTTCAGGCCTTTCCACTGGGCTTCTGCGATCAACCAGTAATACTGTGGACACACACTTCTAATGGCCTATGTTTTGAAACTGAGTCTAATCTAATGGCGTGGGGCCCAAACTCCTTTTCTAGCACAGCCATTAAAGGATGTAGGTTATTGCTGTTGTCACCATTGATATTTGTCATTGTAATGTAATTAGGGCCCTAAAATGATGCATTACAGCCCTTGGCACAGCTTCTATTAAAATCTTTTCTTCTGCTCACTGAACTGCGACCTGTTTTCTGATGAATAACAGACAGACAGCTTTAGGGTAAGAAGCAGATTCATCAAAGAAGTATTTTTCAGCTTTGGGGAAAGAAGGAAAAAGACAACTGAGGAGGAAAAGCCACAATACACATTTGAATTGCATCTGACCGTTTGAAATTCTGATTGCATCTGATGAATCTGGCTTAGACAATATATTTCCAGTCTTCGAATCACTTGGTTAATCAGGACTCTAATCTGTTATCCATCAGCCTATGCCAGTTCTTTGGCTTCCAATCAAATTTATAGGTGATGTGGGTCACGCATCCCTGAGCAATGCATTCACAGATAGCCTATTGAAACAGGCAAAGATGCTGAAATACTGTTCATTGTTAGAATTACGTGGTGTTATTATTCCCTTTGATGGTTTATGGGCACTGCTAAACTACTGCCTTTAACACCCACGATACTCCAAATCAGTATTAATAGTCCCAATAAAAGGACAATTGTTCATGTCCAAAAATGACCAAAAAAAAAAAACCTCATACTTTGACAAATACATTAATATGTGACATTTCTATTACATCTTTTCTAGTCATAAAGATATACACTTAAGAAAAGTAGTTCCCGAAGCTGATGCGATAGTTTAGCTCTTAGGCCTACTTGCTGTTCTTACAGAGGACCAGAGTTTCATTCCCAGAACCCATTATCTGGCATGTAACAAAGACCTGTTATCTCCAGTTTAAAGAGAACAGACCCCTCTTCTGTACACTGGCACATGCACATATATGTACATACATATATCAGTCCCTCCACACACAAAATTTCCTTCAAATTTTTAATAAAAAACTTGAACATATTTTCCTACCCTCAATTCACAACTATACTACTTTTTATTTTCTACCTTTGTATCACATTCCCAAAAAAGAATCAATAAACATGGCAATCATGACTACTCAAAAAAAAAAAAGCCATTTGGTTTTGGCAAAATATCTTAGAAAAAGGTAACAACAAAAAAGCCAGTTAATGAAAACACCTTGACTATGCACCTAATACTGAATACTATCATGCTAACTCTAGAGAAGCAATGAAGAACAGAACAGAGGTTTCACCAGTCAATAATGAAGGGCTCCCTGAAGGCAGGCTCTCTGAAATTCTTAAGGAAATGAATGGATCTGGAGAATATCACCCTGAGTGAGATAACCCAGTCACAAAAGAACACACATGGTATGCATTCTCTGATAAGTGGTTATTAACCCAGAAGTTCGGAATACTCGATGTACAATCCACAAACCACAAGAAACTCAAGAAGGAAGACCAAAATGTGGACACTTCATTCCTTCTTAAAAGGGGGAACAAAATACCCATGGAAGGAGTTGCAGAGACTAACTATGGAGCAGAGACTGAAGGAAGGGCACTCCAGCCTGATATAGCTGTCTCCTGAGAGGCTCTGACAGTACCTGACTAATACAGAAGTAGAGGCTCACTGTCATTCATTGAACTGAGTACAAGGTCCCCAATGAAGGAGTTAGAGAAAGGACCAAAGGAGCTGAAGGGTTTGCAGCCACTTAGGACGAACAACAACATGAACTAACTAGTACTCTCAGAGCTCCCAGGCACTAAACCACCAACCAAGGACTGCACATGGTAGGACTGATTGCTCCAACAGCATGTGTATAGTAGAGGATGGCCAAGTCGGTCATCAACAGGGGGGATTGGGGGGGAGCCGGTGGCCCTGTGAAGGTTCTGTGCCCGAGTGTAAGGGAATACCAGGGCCAGTAAGCAGGAGAGGGTGGGGTGGCGAGCAGGGGGAGGAGGAGAAGGAACAAGGAGTTTGTTCTTGTTGTTTTTTGGGTTTTCTTTTTTTTTTTTGAGGGGAAACTGGGAAAGGAGAAATCTAATAAAAAAATAATGAAGGGCAAGAATACAGGGGAAAATCTCAAATTACTCTATTTCAACTCAGACACAAGACAAGTTGAAAAACTTGTTAACTATCCTATATCATAGAAAAGACTTTTTGCAAAGTATTAAAGCTGTTTTTATTTTTAAAATTTATTTATTTATTTTGGTTTTCTGAGAGAGGGTCTCTCTACTTAGCCCTAGCTGTCCTGAAACCCACTATGCAGAACAGGCTAAGACTATTTTTAAATGCTGGCCATTCTACTTTTTTCAATAAGAGGAACTATATGTTGATATTCAATGTATTTTATATTGAACAATATCACACAATTTCTTTCTTTTTTATACTTCTCCACACATTCCTCAGTGACTTACACTGAAAAAAAGTCTCTACTAATGGCATCACTACAACAATGTTATCCTGGTTCATATTTTGAACTCACTTGTATGCTATTTTAATGCCTGATAAAGTGTGCTATCAAGTGCCACTGCACAACTTGGTTAATTGAACACTTCTGATTACCCCATTTCTTTGCACTAACAAGATACATTGTACTATGATGGTGCTCACACAGCAATATGCAGGACAATATCCTCAAGGGAGGCACAGAGTCCCTACGTCTCAGGAAGCTATTTCAGTCTATGCCTAGGTGTCTTATGAGAACTTTCTACAATGATTAAACTGTGCTGCTCCCTCTTGCCTCTACACATTTGGCCTCTTTTTTATTTTTTATTTATTTTTATTTTCTTAATTAA
>NW_022196904.1:145752059-145815355 GCF_008632895.1 Mastomys coucha
CAAGACAGGGTTTCTCTGTATAGCCCTGACTGTCCTGGAACTCACTGTGTAGACCAGGCTGTCCATGAACTCAGAATCCACCTGCCTCTGCCTCCCAAGTGCTGGGACTAAAGGCATGTTCCACCACTGCCCGGCACCTCTACACATTCTAAAAGTATTTCTTTAAAGAAAACCTTAGATAGTCATCTATTACCATACTAGTTGACATTTGATATTATATTTAATACTATTCTAGCTCTAAGAGCGATCCAGAGAATGCTGTATTATACAGGAAAGATTAATGATCCATGTGCCTGACATTCACTCACTCATACAAGGTCAAATCACTGCAGTTCTCAAGTCTGAAAAAAAACAATGTAACTAATGTTATCAGTTATGCACAGCAGCTCAAAGAGGAAGGGCAGGAAATTCAGAAAAAAAGGATGAGAGAGAAAAGTCAGCTATCAGCAGAAGGCAAGGAAAATTTACTTCTCTGCTGACTTAATCTGAGCTTTCATAGTATAAGATGAAGCTGGTCAAGAACCTGATTGGCTGTGCTCAGCAAGCTCTAAAATGCTTCTCTCCTCAATACTTCTCTGCCAGGGTCACAGCAAGTACTGTCAGCTACTTTGTTTCTTTCCATAAACATACATGGGCCTTGAATGCTAATTTACAATTACACATTTTCATACCTAGGCACAGAGACAAATATTCCTTGTGATAACAAATGTTAATAATTTACCTCAGTTTTCTCCAACAAGACTGAAATGACCAAAATAATGTGAGAAATAACCAATGGTGAAGAATTTTGGACACAGAAATAAATAAAACCAACCTGTGGTTCTTAACAAGATCTCATTAACAACTCCTATACTGTAAACCCATGAAAGCAGACAGAGAAAGCCATGCCAGATGATTCGGTCATTTCTTCTTGGTCACATCTAGACATGTCAAACCTGGAGGCCACAGGCCACACATGTCCTAAGAACTATGAATGCAGTCCAAGACATTTGTAGATGCAATCATGTTTCTTTTTCTTTCTTTTTTTTTTTTTTGGTTTTTCGAGACAGGGTTTCTCTGTATAGTTCTGGTTGTCCTGGATCTCACTCTATAGACCAGGATGGCCTTGAACTCAGAAATCCGCCTGCCTCTGCCTCCCAAGTGCTGGGATTAAAGACGTGCGCCACCACTGCCTGGCGAAATCATGTTTCAATGCAAAAGGTTGGACAATATTTAGTTAGGTTAGCACTTTTTATCTGTTTTCTTTTTGCCATCACTCTTTTTTTCAATAGATCTCCCTCTGTGGCCATATTCCTGCACGTTTCTTTTCCTCTCTTCCTTCCAGCACTAGCATAGCCTTTTCTAATGTCTTCACCTCCCTCTAGTTACTGTTGAAATTCCAACTATTTAACGCCATCGTGGCAAAACATCCTTTCCATCCTTTGAATGCTTTCTCATGGTGATGAACACTCAATGTGGCCAAAATCAAAGCTATTCCTAACCTACAGTGCTATAGTGCTGAGTTAGACAGCCTTGGCAGGTGAGTCACAGCTCTGCCAGCTGGTACAGAGGTACCACAAGGACAGAGACAGAGACTCTTCCTTATATCTGTTCTTGCTGCTCCTGCTACTACCTTCACCAGGATCCCAGGACTCATTTCTCACCTCAGTCCATAAAATACCCTCTTACTCCAATGACTTCACAGCACTGACCCATTCCATTCCTTGTGTCTTACCCATTCCAGCCTTGTGTCTTGATCTGTTTACCAACTGCCTGGAAATCTTGGTATAAAGCAGATATAGAGTTGGGCCTGAAAAAGGTAAACTCTAAACAAACTCCAAGACGATGATGAGAGATACTGCTGGTCCATAGAACACAGAGACCTCAAGCAGAATAGCAAATTATTTTTAGGATTTTTTTTATTAATTTATTTAGTCACTTTACAACCCAATCACAGCCCTCCCCATCTCCTACAAATCCCTCCCTCCCAAATCTCCCCCCCCCCCGACTACCCCCTCCCCTTCTCCTCAGAGAAGGAAAACCCTCTCTTGGGTACCACCCTACTCTAGAATAGCAACTTTTTAAAGCACAACATGATCTTGATGAGGGCAGCCATGAAGTCAGCAGAGATATTCCATATGGCGAGAATATAAAAAGGCATTTAATATATAATTTTGTAAATGAACTACAATCCAGACCAAGTGGTTGGAATTTCCTAATTCTTTTGTAAGCAGGCAAAAATTGTTATGGAAGAGCTATACTACATCAGTGTAACAAACATAAATAACTACCCATCTTGAAGATCTACTCACATTCAAAATTGGTTTGTTTGGCTTCCTAGCACATTATCTTTTCTGACATTTAGGAAGCCATGTCACTCAAAAAGCAACATATCTTCTTACTGGACAACAAGAAAAAACGCAAATTCATTCTGTACAACTCCTGACTGAGTTAATGATTAAAGTTTCTATTCTGAATTCTTGGCAGGATATGTAATTTAAAAGATTATTCAGAAACAGAATGCAGATGCAGCTTAATCTCCCTTTAATATTGCTTACAACAGATTACTGATCATCTGAGACTTTGGCATTCAGCACATGCTAGGGTACTATACTAGGAAAGCACTTTATATGAAGAGTTCAAAATAAATTCTGGAATAGTACCTGAAATAAATCAGTTTGGTTAGAGCAGATCTTTGAAAGGCCTTAGTCATGCTGCAGCATTCCAGGGCTCATAGGCAGTAAAAGAACTGTTACTAATTCAACATGCAGTTGCATCAGGGAAACTACACATGCTAGCTACAGTATATTCACACCCACCTTGTACCTATTAAAGCCCTGTTCAAACACACCATGAGAGCACAGATCCAAGGAGCCATAGACATAGCTGCAGTAATAATGCCTCCAGAGAACAGGAGCCGTGGTTTTTTTGTTGTTGGTGGTGGTCTTTTGTTTTGTTTGTGTGTGTGTGTGTGTGTGTGTGTGTGATGTGTATGTGTGTATGTGTATGTGTGTTTTTCGAGACAGGGTTTCTCTGTGTAGCTCTGGCTGTCCTGGAACTCACTCTGCAGACCAGGCTGGCCTCGAACTCAGAAATCCGCCTGCCTCTGCCTCCCAAGTGCTGGGATTAAAGGCGTGAGCCACAACCACCCACCCCTCTACCCACCTCGGCTGAACAGGAGCCTTGTTAAGAACACCAAGAACTACTTAGTTGTTCCTTGATCCAACAGTCCTGGGCATCAGGAAAACCAACTTGGAATTCTAATTTCTGGTACCCAAACAAGCTCCTCAATCTACTTGACAAACTTGTTTGAATATACTCTTGTTCAATATTTTAATAATTACAAATTTTTGCCAAGAGAAAACAAATATTTTGCCTAACTTGTACTTCTTGCTGGAGTGGTACATTCCACATAAAGGGAGCCATCACTCACTGACTCCTCATCCAAGCTTCTTTCAACAGCTCGCACTGAGGTATCAATCCCTTTTTCCTTGAGGGAAGCCATCTGGAACAGACTTGCACAAAAATTCAGCAGCAAAAAGAAAGTCCAATTCAACAGACCAAGCTCCACCTTGCCCAATAACCATAAAATCCACAAATGTTCCCTGTAGTCTGACATCTAGCTACTTTTACTTGGTTTTTTGATGTTTTCCTTTTAATACTCCATCAGGGACGTTGAGAAAGTAAAGGTAAGGAAACTATTGTTATCTATTTATGTTTCTATAATCTAAGTTACTTTAAGAATGTAGTCATCTCCCTCAGTGTCCATGAGAGTTTTGTGGTTTGATCCTCCACAAATATTGTATCTGAAGATACTTATTATTCATAAAATGACAAGGGATTTGAAAAAACCCATCTATCCCTCCTGTCTGTTTTTAAGTCATTTCTATGTGCTATAACAGCAAACAGAATGTAGATGCAACATCAACACCTTTAATACACTTTACTGTTTAGGAAATAAGATGAGCAAACATGGGCTCAGTACAGACACATTTCACCAAAATCCACTAAATCTACAGTTGGCTACATAAAGGTACCTATGGACACAGAAGCTGACTGTACTTTTAAACTGCATCATGCATACAACTTATGATATTTAAATACATGCACCTTAGTAAAAGCCTAAACCATGAACAAAGGACTACCTGGATATTCATTCATTCTCCAAGTATTTATTAACTTTCTACTTACTACTGTCAGAACTCTTAGGTGCTGAAGTGAGTGAAGAGAGCAAGAAAATCCCTGCTGTCCTGAGCTCAACGCACAGGGGTAAAAATGACAAAGAAAAGTTCATAGGCATACGAAAGGGAATTTCAAGTATTAAAAATGTATCTACAAAGAAGATAATTTAGATAGAATCCTAGAGTAAGAATGAGTCTGATTTGGATAGGATAGTCAGAAAAGGACAAAAATTTGATTTTAGAGTTGAAATGTATCTGAAAATATCATCTCCCAAAGCAGGTTCCATATCGCACCTTCCAGAAGTCATTAACAAGTATACATGCAAAGTGTTCTCCAACCAGATGGCCTCACTCTGCCTCAACAAAATTAAACAGCTCTCTTCTCTATGAGACATCTCAAAGCCTTAATAGTATTAGTTTAATATCTTTGGAATGAAGTACACAAAAAGCAATGCTACTGAAACTTCCTTGAATATGAAACCCTAAAAGATCTCAGGCAATATCCCCATGAAACAGCTGGTCAGTGCTTTCATAAGCCAGAACTCACCTGATATTAACTCAAAAATTCCAAGAGTAGGACCCAGGTATCAGTGTTCTACTTTAAAGTTCCTTGTGTAATTCTAATGTACAGGCAGGACTGAAACCATTATGTTAGAATACAGGATTCATGTAGTAAAAGGCAGTGAGTGGGAAGAGATAGAAGCAGTCCTGTGGCAAGGCTTTACTGCCATACTCCAGAGCTTGAGCTTGATTTGTTAGGTAGCAAAGATTTACCAGGGACAATTTCTAGGAAAGTGATGATAAATTACTAGCATGTTAAGATACCTCAATGTCTTTAGGGATCTTCTTGTCACTGATTATATTTGAATGGCTGTGGAAAGAAGAGATTATAAACACAAAACATACAAGAGGAAAGATATTGAAAGATAATTTTAGAGTAAGAACAGAATGAATTCTCAAAGCACCTCTAACTTAGGAAATGCAACAATATGATTTCAGATTTTGGCTATCGCCTAAGTTAGCAGCTGTGGCACACGGTCTAGTGAATGTAGAATAGTCTGGTTTCATGAGGTGTTTATGGTTTAGCAAGGAAGAAGATCAAATACAAATAAACACAAGATGCTGGGTTCATGGCAGAGGCCTGTAATCTCAGGTACTAATGAGGCTGAAGGAGGAGCATCACAAATTCAAAGCCTGTCGAAGCAACAGAGTGTGCTCAAAGCTAGCCTGGACAATGTAATGATACACTATTCCAGGATATAAAGTAAAAGATAGCTTGGGTTATATAGTTCACTCAGCTCACTTGCCTATCACAGGCAGAGCCTGGGGCTCAATTCCCCACTCTGGGGAAAAGGATAGTAGGAAAAAATGCCTTATATGAAACATAGTAAGACCTCATTCTTTAATAATTTTCTACTACTATGTCAGGTTCCATGTCACATCTAAAAGAATGGAAGAACATATGGAATTTACAAAGCCCATAATATAGTAAATGAGATGGATAGTATTTCTCAATGGTTAAGGCAAGAATGTTATCCTGAGGGACCAAGATAAAGTGAGCCTGAAAGATGAACATAGAGGGAAGGGCAAGAAAACACTGATCTAAAAAGGGGTAGCCTACCACACCAGCCCAGGGCATATACAGCACAGGAAAAGAATGGCAGTAGAAGATGTGGCTAGAGAAGTAGTTCAGAGAATCTAGAGAACAGGATTATTCCCATCAGCTGAGGTCACTTAGCCACCACCTGACTCACAGTAGGTGATTCTAAATATGGTAGCAAGGAATGCTGCATCAGGTCACACCATCCTAACAATCAAGGAGAGCCTGTTTGTATAAAGTATGTTACTAATTAATGCTTAGAGTAATTTAAGAGTTTTACTCTTATCCCTATTTTAAAACAAGAACAGTAGTGTTAAAGAAATCATCATAATGAGAAAGAAAGGAAGAAAGAAAGAAAGAAAGGAAGAAAGAAAGAAAGAAAGAAAGAAAGAAAGAAAGGAAGGAAGGAAGGAAGGAAGGAAGGAAGGAAGCAAGCAAGCAAGCAAGCAGGAATAGCAGGGGGCAGATTCTAGATTCTAGAAAAACTGTGGCCTGGATATATGGTATGGCTAATGAGTAAGAAGGACAGAGATCTTGTCCACCCATGAGGACGCTCTGCTTGGAGAAACTGGGTAGACAGGTTCCTTTCATAGGCCCACTGGACCTCAAACAAGCTTGTGGGAGAGCACAACTTTTGAAAACATGTTGGGTTTAACTACCTATGAGGCACTCAAGAGAAAGACAGGGAGTCAAGGCTCACCTACTTAACAGTAAATGAGACAAAGCAGCCAAGGAAGAATAGACCATACTGAAGATGCCGGCAGATTTTCACTGCTCTTAAACATGACCCAGTACCAGAAATACAGAGACATGAAGGCTACCAGCAAAAAAAAAAAAAAAGTTGAGAAGTCAAAAGAGTCTCTAGCACAAAAGTCTAATGGACAATTATGGTAGCCAGAGTGACCATAAGGCAAGAAGACACATTGCATGGACAATCATGTGTGACTGGACTGGATTTGGACAACAGAAGGAGTCTATGAAATAGAAAAGAAATCTGGATATACAGATACACATCAAGGTAGGTAAATCAAAGGTTTGTGTCAGGGTTTGTTTTGGAGAACAGTTATAGGACAGTATGGGAACAATCAGCCTCAGGTGACTATGTCTGAAAACAAGGTAGATACACATCTTTAACTATGAATTCCCAGATCTGCAGGTTATTTTCTAATTAGTAATCTAGTGGAGCCATGACTAAGCAACCACCCAAGGGATTCCACACTCCATTTCCACAACCTTGAGAGTGCTGCTCTAGATATGGATGTCAGAAGTACTTATGTAGGCTGGTGTATGAATAAAATCCTTTAAGGTAAATAGTTACTTTAGAACAAAACTGAGATTAGATAGTACAACAAAACTAGTGGCTATATTGTTAGGTATGATTGAAGCTCCAGGCTCTAACTCTCAATTAAGAAAGTTTCCCTCACTAATTTACACTACAACACAGCAGAGGTCTGTAGGGTTCAAGAAGAGGCTAAAGAAAGATCTAAAGCAGGAGATGTCAGACTTACTGGTACAGTAACAAAGGACTGACAGTGCTTCCACAATTAACTAAGAGTGAGGTCACAGACTAGCCCCAGAAAATCTGTTGTCTCTCCACTTTGGTGCACTATGACCCAGAAAAGACATTCTTGGTCTTTACGTTCTACTACTGACAAAGGATCTCTCTTCTGTTTTCTCAGTAAACAGATACTTGCCCTGGGTGCAGTATAACTTATGCATGATAGTAAGGAGATGCAGCAGCTTCCAGGTGTAGGAGAAACAATTGGAATTGATTTTAAAGCTTCTTTAATGATGACATAGTCCTAAAATTTAAGACTGTGGAATAAAAGTTATGTGAGATTTATATAGAAATATTCTTTTCATTGAGTTCATGGTAAAAAGTGGGGGAAAGAGTAACTCTCTAAAAGAAGAATTTACAAGGACTTAGAAGAATTTAAACAAGTTTTACATTCACAGAAGGACAACCTGCAATGCCCACCAGAGCTGCCAACTTGTGAACATGTCAAATGTCTTGAATATGCTATGCACATGCATGCCACCTAGAATTTGATCAAACCATTAACTTAACTTGCTTTTATACATATTTAAGATGACAGTTAAAAAAAAAATCTACACTCTACACTCATATATCCAATCTACACTCATATATTCAGTTATATTCAACTTATAGATAACTCTGACAAATTTTTTTGATTGACTACAAATTCTAAAAAGTTGTCCACCCCAGATTATTACCAATTAGCAGGAGTACAAAGTGATTTTGGCCAGGATGTAAATCAATTACTGTTTAGTTCAGGTGGGTAGATTTCTCTTATTTTCTGTTTTAAAGATAAAGACACTGTCCACGTGTGGACTTATATTCCAGCACAAGTTCGTTGCACAATTTTATCAAATGTTCAGAGCTGCCCCAGTCCATAGACCATGGGTAACCCTACTCCACAATAACAGTCCTAAGCCCCAAACTGTAACTTAAAAGAAGTTACCTGATGTTTCTCCAGGGCAGCAAGCTTCTCTCTCCAACACAGCTCCAAAAAAGAAAACATTTCTTACCTTCTTTCCTTGCTTAAGAGGAGCTAAATGGCCATAGCTATAACATCTCTTGGGAACTATGGGCGTGAAGGCCTAGAGTAGTGCTCCTCAGCAGTGCTCCTCAGCCTTTCTAATGCTGCAACCCTTTAATACAGCTACACATCCTGTGCTGACACCAACCATAAAATTATTTCATTGCTACTTCATAACTTTAATTTTGCTACTGTTTTGAGTCATAATGTTTCTTATATACAGCCCACAAGATGAGAACCACTAGCCTATAGTTTATTCAGAGGTCTTCCTAGATCTTGCCAACTAGTCTGGGGCTTAACCACAAATAAGAAATAGTATTTTCTTACTGAATACTATGAGACATTGAAAAAACATGAAATTTAAGATTAGTATAGCCAATGAAAGATTGAAACTAGCATTATTGTATTTCAGCTTAATTTGTTTGAACTTCCACAATAAAATATACTTCTAAAGTGGTATTTTTTGCTTTAACTTAATATATTTAATAAATTTTCCAAAATGATTTTTTAATTACTTACTCTAAAGTGATGCTAAGAATGTAGAGGTCAATCTGGAAAATATACCACAATGAAAAAGGCATTTGAAAGTCATGGGCTAGAGAGGGGTATCTCAGCGAACAAAGCAAAGGGGAGGAAAATGAAAACCACCCTCTTCTCTGTAACAACATAGCAGTTTCCCTGCTAGTTACTAGGCTGGGGACCGGAAGTTGTTAAAAGAATTATCAGGCTGGGCAGTGGTGGCGCACGCCTTTAATCCCAGCTCTTGGGAGGCAGAGCAGGCGGATTTCGGAGTTTGAGGCCAGCCTGGTCTACAGAGTGAGTTCCAGGATAGCCAGGACTACACAGAGAAACCCTGTCTCGAAAAACCAAAATTATCAGTCAACACTATTCCATCCATAGGAAACTGCCTCTTGGACCTCTACAGGACCTGTCCACAGTGAGCTGCCTGAAGGACCTCTAGGATACCAACAACCAGACATTCAAGTACCTTATATAAAAGGATCTAGTATACTCATCTAAGCTACGCACAGCCTCCTGTATGCTTTAACTCATCTCCAGATTATTTAAAATACCTAATGCAATGTAAGTGCTTTATGAGTAGCAATTATACTTCATTACTTAGGGAACAATGAAAAGATAAAGATATCTGTGCATTATCAGTACACATAAGTCTTTCCTCAAATAATTTTTATCAAATTACCTTATCATATACTTTAAAATGAAATAAACACACACTACTTATTTCGGGTATTCACACTAGAATCTGAACTCACTGAGGAACAGGGCGCCATCAGTCAGTGTACAGAGGACGACAGCACAGTCCCTGCCTTCAGCCTTTGCTGGGTCCACAGTAACTTCTTTAGCTTGCTGAAATTCTGTTAATATTTCATTTCCTTTAATATTACTTTCTGTACCCAAAACAAAGCATCTAAGCCCTATCTTTAAAGAGCTCAATCTAACTTAGACTGAAAACAAACAGGCCATTACTGTGTTTGGAGAACGCATTCAGAAGCATAGAAGTCATAAGCGCATACCCAAAAAAACATTTCTACCACCACTTTTGACCTTCTTGTTCTTCTTGTTCATTCAAAAGGCACTAAACTAACAGCAGCTATGAGTGCAGAACAGGCAATGTAAAGCTGTGCTCACATTGAAGAAAACATCTCACACCCCATAAAGCAACGTATGTTTCTGTTTCTGACGGTTACAACAGACGGCATGACAGAGCAGTAAAGCCACACCCTGTCCCCCCTTAGACAAGATCTGTGGCTTCATGCCTTGTTACCAAGCAGTACTTTGGTTATCAAATGTTCTCTTTGGGCTTCCTAATTTCATGTGTGCTCAATTTTCTTTACTATCACTGCTATTCCCACTCAGCTGCAGAAATAAGGAGTTTCTAGAAGAGTACTGTGACACATGCCCCATACTAAGGGGAGGGGTTAAACAGAGAAAATTACCTTTACTAAAGCACCTATTATAATGTCTGTGTGTAGCTCATCAAGAACATAGTGGAAAAAAATAATTATTTCTTTTGAAATATAGTAGTTCTTCAAGCAAATTTAACTCAAGTTGCATGTTTACTAACCTTCACAACACAATAAAAGAATTATTAATTTGTTCAGGAATGTGAGTCAAGGATATAAGACTTTTAAAAAAGACAAGAATAACTGAAAGACTTCAATGCCTGATAAATAATTTAGAGGATTTTGAACCTATATTAATATTCAGAATATCTCCAAAGAGGAAGAAGTTAAAAGTAAAGTTACTTAAAATTCTTATCAATATAATAATTATGGCAACAATCACACAAAATGAGTCACAAAAGCTTATTAAGTCGCCCAACAGCCAAATGCTTTCCTTAAAAGGAAATGTTCCCCAAACCACTGCCCACAGGATTACCTGGCTATAGAATACAGGCACTAACAGTGGAATCCGTCTTGACAAGAGCATACATTCAGCACCAGGAGAAATGAAAAAACAAACTCGTTCTTTCCCTCACTCCCGCATTCTCTCCCACCCACCTTCTTCCGGAGGCACTCATACAACAATACACCTGACACCAGTTCTTGCCCATTCAATGTCTCTCTGCTAATGCCCTACATTTCTCCCACCCTATAGTGTTCTGGGCCCTTACATGGTTCCCTCCTTTCTAGTCCCACTGCTGCTCCTCTAATTCAGACACGAGCTTCTCAGTGCTCTCTCTCTATCCACATAGCTTTAATCAACATTCACTGATATTTGCTCTTGGACCCAGAGAAGAGTATACCAACAAAACAGATGTGGTCCTGGGTTTTTATTGACTTTCTCTTTATATTTCCCTCAAACGTCCAAGCACTCTATCTAGCATGTGAGGCCTTTAATAAAGGCATCCTAAACCAACACCTACTACTCTCTTGTCTACTACTAAACAAGACTGGAAATGGTAACCACAGTGTGAACATGCACAAAACAGTCTTGATTCTGTGACTCCACTTAGCATCCTCCCCATTCTATTGTTCCTAAATGGCTTCCCTCCTTAAACTTCGTCTATCTCCTGTAACAGCACCTTTAATAGCCCCAGAGCCAGAAAGGTGACCTACTCTCCAGTTTCTATCACAACAGTGTCTCCACTGGACTGTTTACACTGATCCAAAAGAAAAGATGGTATTTTCTGAGGAGGCAAACTTTCTGCCTCTTATAACTCCATTGGCCTCATAGCAGCTCCTATGTTGCAATATGAGTTTAAGTAGCTGTTGTTCAATAAAAATATAAAAGCCATCACAGCTTTGATGTCCCCAGGACTATAATAATTTCTTATCTAATAACTCTTCCAACAAAGGAATGATGTAACCCCACAAAGCTATGTTTTCAAGCTACAATCTTAACTTTTACAAATTTAATCCTAATTACTTGGATTTAAGAAGCTACCTATGTCAATTTATAAGTATAAAGATGGTTTCGGAGTATTCCCTAAATACAATATAGCAACTACTTACATGGCCCTTGCATTGTATTATATATTTTAAGTAATTGAGAGTTGGTCTGAAGAATACGGAAGGATGTGCAGTCACATTTTAAGTAATAGTGAGCCTCAAACAAACAAAAAGCAAACAGCAAAAATATGGAATGTCAAATACCAATGAAAGCAGGGGACTTAGAAGTGTAATTTGAAGGCAGAGATATTATCTTATTAAATCACATCCCAAACGGAAACAAAGCAACCTTCAAGCCCTTGCCTAAAGTATAAAAAATTCTATCCATTCCACTTTAATCTGGGTAAAGCAGAGCCTTCCCAGTCCAGCTATACCAAACACTTACAAGTGTGGATTTTGTACAGAAATGTACTATGTCCAGCCAGCTCTGTCCAATTCTACTACTCCTATTAGAGCTACAGTATTGGCTCTATACGCTACACCTGGAAGAGGCACCTTTACTTACAGTGTTTTGGCACTTCTAGACCACAGGTTCTCTATCAAAAACCCTAAATAAGCACCTGCCTCAAAAACATAATTGAAACAATAGAGTAGCTGTGAATTTGATACTTTTTACTGACCATAAATTTATTATTATTATTATTATTTAGGTTAATCAAGGTAGACAGGCTTTAAAAGCTATGCTCTAAACATGTTCACCAAACCCAAACTTTAAAGTCTCCCATATTCACAGCACAATACAGGAGGAAAAAAAACAAAACTCAGGAGCTTGCTGGCACACACCTTTTCTAGAGGCAGAAGCAGGAGGATCTCTGAGTTCCAGGACAACCAATCAAAAACCTCTCAGGCTCACTGTATGTGTCATAGTTACAGTAACTATCACTGTGATGCAACACTATGACCAAAAGCAACTTGGAGAGGAAAGAGTTATTACACTCATAGTTCTATACAGCAGTTCATCATCAAAGCAGCGAGAGCAGAAACCTGGAGGCAGGAGCTGACGCAGAGGTCATGGAGGGGGGCTGCTTACTGGCTTGCTCATCATGGCTTGTTCAGCCTACTTTCTTATAGAATGCAGGACCACCAACCCAAGAATGGCACCACCCACAATGGGCCAGGCCTTCTCCCATCAATCACTATAAAAGAAATGACCTACAGCTAGATCCTATGGAAGCATTTTCTCAGTTGAGGCTCCCTCCTTGCAGATAACTATGTTGTGTCAAGTTAGCACTCGCTAAGTTTTAGACTTTAGCTACTTAGAAACTCAGGATTTGCCGGGCGGTAATGGCACACGCCTTTAATCCCAGCACTTGGGAGGCAGAGTCAGGCGGATTTCTGAGTTTGAGGCCAGCCTGGTCTACAGAGTGAGTTCCAGGACAGCCGGGGCTACACAGAGAAACCCTGTCTTGAAAAACAAAACAAAACAAAACAAAAAAAGAATTAAAAAAAAAGAAAGAAAAGAAACTCAGGATTTTATTGTATTTCATCAGGACTGGACAATAAACTTTGCCCTAAACAGAACCTAAGGGAATGAACAGAAGAGCTATTCTGCAGCAAGATATGTCCTGATCCCTCTGCTAGAGCAAATCAGGCAAAGGGGGGCTACTGAATTCTCAGCTGATCCAATCAACAATATTTATCTTGGTACTGCCCAGACTGGTATCCCAGGAGGATTGCTAGGATGACTGAAAATTAATCCTTCTGAAAACTTACCTAGCAATGGGTAATAATGATTCCAGTGCCTTCTAAAGGCCCATCTAGTATTGTGAATGAAAAAATACTCCATCTTTCATAATTACAACATAACAACCATCTGGTTGGTTTTGGTAGAAATCAAGAATCCAACAAGAAGCTGAAAAATAAAAGGTCTCCACTCTTGAAAAGATACTATCTTCCTTTCTTTAAGAAAACAATGATTACAAAAAGATCATGTAATGTAATGTCTCCATTCACAACCTGATAAAACTCCCATCAACTCTACATTGGAAAGGGAGGAGAAAAGACTCAAGTCAAGTAGAGTTTGAAGGACTCTTCAGTAGTCATTCAAGGCTGATTCTTGGCTTATCTCTTAACTCAAAGAAGTCATAATGTACCCAAGCATAAAAATGCAACAGAATTAACAATATTCTACTCTCTGGAGCTGTTTCTTAACCCTGACACAACTGAAAAATTAGGATGGATACTCTTTGTTGTAGGGATTGTCATATGCACTGCAATATGTTCAACAATACCCAGCCTCCACCCACTAGAAGCCAGTGGTACAACTAAGCCACTGCAACCTCAAGTATCACTGGGTACCACCAAATATATCCAGGTGAATAGTCCTGGTTTGAGACTCCTGCTCTGAAGCTCCTAAACTAATTTTCATTTGAGTCCCACTTTTCTCTTCCTGGGGGGAGAGCATACAATTAAACATTTAAGTGCCAAGAATCCCCATCCCATCCCCACGCCAGGTAGAGAATCAAAAGTTCTGATGTCATCTAGCCAGCCTCATGTGAGATACCATTCTCTTAAAAAGATACTATGCTTTAGTTAGAAATCACAATTTCAGATGAATGAGAATATCCAGAGCCTGTGGTCATCAGGCAAACAACAAGCTATAGAATCTGCAGTTTAAAAAACATGATATAGATAGATCCACTAATTTAGCACATTTGTTGACAAAAATTAAAAATAAGAACCCAATCAGATTCCTTATCACTCACAATATTCAATCTAGTTGTACACAGAGCACAACAGCAGTCAACCAGGTATAGAGTTGGTATATATACCAAGTTTTAAAATATAAAAACTTGCCTCATGGAAAGGTTCACCTAAGACGCAGGCTTGCCGGTAGTTCAGAATTGAGCTCTAAAGCCAGATTGCCTGGACCTGAATACTAATCCTTCAACCTACCAGCTGCACATCCTTTATTATCTTGGTTTCAAGCACAATGAGGATACCTTGATCTCTTCCTTAAAAATGGGGAAATTAAATTAAGACATCAAAATCAACTCCATCCTGATACTCATGAGGTACTCAGTCAACCTAGACTTATGAGCAATGATATACATCAAAATCTCTCTAGCTATACACGGTCAACTCTTGACATAGAAAAAAAGACAAAGCTAAACAAAATAGTCCATGCTATAGTAGATGACTCTAGATCATGACTCACTGGCAAAAAGTAATTATTGTAATTGTCTATAATATCCTAACATTGTTTCTACCAAAAGCACAAGCAAACAAAAACAAAACAATTGTATTTCTTTTTACATAATATTATCTTACAGCTTAACTTGCAGAACTGGTGTCATACAATAGAAAATTAAAAGGAGCTGGAGAGATGGGCTCAGTACTGCCTGCTCTTCCTGAGGACCCAGATTCAATTCCTAGTACCCACATAATGGCTCAAAACCATCTGTAACTCTGATTCTAAGGGATCTGACACCTTGATCACCTTGGTGCACAGACATACAAACAGGCAAAATACTCACACACATAAAAATTTTTAAAACTTAAAAAAAAAAGATAGAAAATAACTCACTAATTCTACCTTTCACTTCTGTCTGTGGTGGTAAAAACTGAAGCCCAGACTTGCACATTAGATAAGCAAGTATTCTTAACTTCTAGCTCCCCCTACATTCAACTCTACATTTTAAAAACCACTCAGAGACTTGTGAAAGAATTAGGATAACATATTCCAACCTATGATCTCCTACAGGGGCCTTTCTGCTCATCGTAAAACTAAGTTTTCCCTAGGAGCTCAGAAACAAAACATAACAGTGACCTTATACTGTCCATGAAAGAAGTTTCGCTGCTAAGTGTTTGAATCATAAAGCCAAGATTTAATATTTTTTTATTATTTTATTTGCCACTGTCATTTGTTTAAAATCATAACCTCATCTTAACCAAGTTCAATAGTCTAAACTTTCCCTGAGACTCCTAGTGAGACAAGGCACAAAAGCTCCAAGGATTTGAGCTATCAAGCTCATTGTCAGCACATCCTTCCCCCCAAGTGCCATGAGATAAACCTCAGCTAGAGACCAGCTGAATCTACACAAACTTCAGGAAGTAATCCCTGGGGCTAGTTATACAACAGGTAATAAACTCCTGCATACTCCTTTGCACACTTATCTTGGGAAGAAATTATTACAAATCACATTTAATGCATACAACTTTGAAATCCAAGTAGTATATGCCAAAGGAAAAATACAAAACCTGACAACTTTAAATCAGCTCGTGCATTTTAATTTACATATTTGACAATAGCTGCTTTAACTAACTCTGCATGAACATTGCTTTAGCCTAAACACAGATTTTAAGAGAATCAAAATACTCCAAACCATCCACTAATTATCTGTGGAGCTTATCTGTGTTCTAGTTTACTCATAAGCAGGATGGGGATAATTCTGACATTACTGAAGCTTAAATGAGAGATCGACAAAGCATCTTGCAAAATATTATTACATAAACAAATACACATTTCTTGGACTAACAGGCAATTATAAATTTCAAAAACTAAGAGAAAATTTTACAAGGAACTTTCTGGGCTGAGTATAGTTCAGTAGCAGAGCACTAGCCTCCAAGGTGCAACGCCTGTTACGTCCCCAGAACCAAAAGAAGACAGCTAGGGGATCCTATTGCTGTTATTGAAATTCTCTATGTCTCTGCCTTGTCACAGGTTGAAAAGTTAGCTGAAAGTAAATAATGGTAATTCTGTAATTTCATAAGGTAACTAGGAAAAGAAGACTACCTACATGATAATTTGTAGAAACTTGCTTACTATTAGAATTATCTTTCAACATTACTCCATCTCACTACTTAAACTCTCATCTCAAAAATTCCCCAGTCCTCTCTAAAAAAATTTGAGAGGTTAGCTAAATACACCACAGTAAAGATCAATATCTGCCCACATACATTCAAGCCACATGTACAGTTATTAATAGTTGATCATTTCAAAAATATACACTGACTAGTAAAAAGTGTTCAAAGTGAATTTTAAATTCGGTTAGAAATGATTCCAGTTTTCAACTTTGAAGGACTGATCACACCAAAATACATATACATCCTACTTTAACTATTCTCATTCCTGAACCCCAAGTTCAGCTATTTTCACTTCCTCTTTCCACATGTTATTTCCCTACAAACTTCACTAATAAGAAGTGCAATACTTGAAAGTTCAGTGCTGCTTGTCTATCCTGCTACCTAAATATTACCTGGAAAAAAATACTACTCACAGAGGCTTAACTACAACCTGAATGCAAGTGTTCTCTCCTCCAACTATCCCACAGCACCAGCACTCTCTCGGCATCAGGTGTGCTGCAGAAAGCACTTCTAAAAGTGGAGCTTACATGGTCTCTGGGAAGGGGAAACAGGCAATAAACAAGTGTGTGTCTAAAACAGCCTGTTTGTGTGGCATGGTTCAGGAATGAGGGAGCAGCCAGTTTGATTAAACACTTTGCTAAATGTGGATCTTAGCTTTAGATTTCAATTTGCTGATCCCAGCCTCCTTCTGGGCAGGGCACGGACACTGAAGGGTGGAGGGAAGGGGGAACAGTTGAACTTCATCACAAGCACACAGATCAGATCTCTCACTCATGGGCTGCCACCCATGGTACCTTACTTCTGTTACTGCAGAAAGCTAAGAACAGGACAGAAGCAAGCACATTTGTTATTTAAAGATGGTCAGGCCAATAGTGAGAACTCCAGAAGGGAAGTTAAACTATTTCCCCTCCAACCACTGACTTCCTCTGTGACCTCAGGCCTATGCACTGACCTTTGTGAACTCTGGTATCCCCACCCATGTGCTGATCCTTCCTGACTGTCACACTAGGCTAGTCTCTTAAGCCCTTAAGCTTTAGTGTCATCTGTTAAAGGAGGCCAGAGGAACCGACACTGCTTGGCAAACTGTAGGGCACATTACTGACAGAAGCTACTTAAATAAACACACAGATCCGAACTTGCTACCTGCTTTACAGGAACATCAAGATCACTGAAGTGAGCATGTAAAATGCCTTAAGCTCTCTGCAAAGAAAGGTACTAGTGTTTTTCATTTCCAACAGCACTCACTATTCTTTCCAGTTGTATTTCCAGGCCTTTCTAAGATCTTCAACCAAAAGAACCTACAAACCTTCAGAGCAGAATACAGAGTTGGAAAATAAGAACAAAATCAGGTGTGGACATTCACACCTGTAATCCCAGTTTTCAGAAGCCTAAGACAGGGGGATTAAGAATTCAAGGCTGGTCAAAGCTACACAGTGAGATCTTGTCTGAAAAGAAACTAGCAGCAATGTCAAAGAATTACTGTCTGTCTGCCTCCCTACCTCTCACTTGCCTAGGCAGCTGTAGTAAAGAGAGGGCCCTACAGAGTTCTGACCTCCCTGCAGCTAGCCAACACAGGGTGGAGAGAAGTTATACCTTTGTTCTAAGATGCAGAAGCCCCTACATAACACAAATCCATATGTATTTATGAGCAAAGAAAAAATCCCCAAAAGATACCAAGACAACTCCTCTCCCTGAGGACAGAGTGCCTAAAGGGCACCCTGGAGCTTTACCATTTTGCTTCTTTGACATACCAGCTAAGAAAATCTATACTTTGCCCATCTGTCCCCCTGGATGGTATGCAGGTTACACACTGCAGCTCTCTGAAGATAAGTCGTGGCTCTGAGATATAGAAATAGCAAAAGCCTACATCAATGCTGTGGGTCAATTCCAATGAAAACAGAGAGGGTATATAGATTTGCGGTGATGAAGGCCAACTAAATCCCTCTTTACAGGCAGAAAGCAAGTCCCACTGACAGCTGTAACTAAGACAAAGTCAAAACAGCTTTATCTTTCACTTTGTAAGACTTCTAAGGCCTTCCCCCTTAGTCTACAATTTCATAAACTTCAGTTTCATAAATTTCAGTGTACTGACTTTTAAAGAAATCCTAACCTTACCGTCATCGGTATAAATCAGCATCCATGCTTAAATGTGCTCCTTACACCTCTTTCCAGCAGCCTTGTTTGCAAAACTGATAACTTAGTATGTCTCCATTATCAGAATGAAAGAGTTTCTTTTTTCTATCTTTTTAATTTTCAATTGTATGTGTATGTGTGTGCACATGGATGCACATAACTGCAGATAACCAGAAGTCAAAAGACAGGGGTCAGATCCTCTGGAGCTGGAGTTACAGGCAGTTATGAGCTTCTTGAGATGGTGCTGGGCACAGAGCCCCAGTCCTCTGCAAGAGCAGCAGCACTCTTCACCACTCTCCTATCTCTCCACCCCCCTTTGTAAAATTGCATTTATTTATTTATTTATCTATTTATGTATTTATTTATTTTGACACAGTATCCCACTATGTGGCCTGGTCTGGCCTGCAATTCACCATGTAAAATATACTGACCTCAAACTGACGAAGACTTGGGTATCTGCCTATAGAATGTTTTAAAAGAAGGTATTTAAAGGATAAAGGAAACTACCTTTTAGAAATCACATCTCCTTTTCCCTCTCTAACCTGCAAATCGTTATTAACCCAAAGTCACAACCCAGGCTATCGAATATTAAATGTAATAAAAGTTTCCCATTAAAAGCAAATATAAAGAACTTCTAGATGTTTAACATATAATTACCAAGTCCATTTAACTATTGTGTAGGGCAAAGGAAAAAGTAATATTAAATGAGAAATGTAGCCGTGAGCCTTCACTGAGGCAGAGAAAGCATCTAAGATGCTTTCACTCTGGTCTAGCTCATTAGTCCAACACAGCTCAGAGCTACACTGCCTAAATACAGATTTGTCAATCAAATGATAAGCTAAATAAACAATAGGAAGCAGAGACTGCAGAGCAGTGAGTAGGAAATAGGCCTTTGAATGCTATAAAAAAATTCTCAGCAGGAAAAGCAAACCATCTGCCTTCATTTAAAAGTTTGAGTTGTGTGATTTCCTGCATCTAAGAACCTCTTTCTGAACTACAAAGAGGCCACAAAACATCACATTTTCCCCTCCCAGCTTCCCCCTGTAGAAACCCTGAGGTGATGATTAACAAACAGCCCCCTTGTCTTCAGACAGTCTAAGAAGCCACAGGAAAACATAAATTAAACAGAAGAACCCTTCGTAAATAAACAAACAGGCAGCCTGGAGAGAACACAAAATTTCCTTACAAGCAGCAGCAAGTAGCTTTGCTTGCTGACAAGTGGGAGACTAGGGGAAAGCCACCCTGGACCTCCCACCCACTGAGGGAGCCTGGACAGGGAGCCTATCCTGGATGGTTCCAGACTTGGACTCCAGGCAGCTACAGAGATTCCTCAAGGGGTTCCGTGGTGGAAGTCAAAGTTCAGGCACTCCCAGGCAGAAATCAAAGTTTATTCTAGTAGCCAAGGGCTTCTCTGTTCCAGGCCAATCCATTTCCTAACAGGGCAGCCTCCTAGGCAATCCATTCCAACCTACCACCTATTACTCTATCACCATGAACAGATCTGACCCTGTTTAATCATCCTCTGATTGGACATAATCCTTTTCTTGGGATCTTTATAAGAATTAAAGATTTTTGGCAGTATGCCCAGAGCTGTGGTAAGCATATGCCAGATATATAATAAATGTTCACTTCTATTGGAAGGAAACTCTTAATTCCAACTCAACAATCACTACTGAAGGTGAAAAAAAAATCTATATTTTCTTATGGAACCTCAAAACTAAAAATCTTACACAAGAAAAGAACACAAGGAATTCAGAAAATAGTCCCCTTAACACATATACACAACCTAGTGGTTAAATTTCACCTTCTGGGTCCTCTTGCAGAGCATAAAAAGCTCACTGGGTCTTGCCCAAGAAACTGCCACCTGGTATTAACTGCCACAATGTTAGATCCTCTGGCAGTTTGTGGGGGAAAATAATCTTAACTTAAATTTATACCCATTTAGAGTTACTACATAGGAGTAAAGTTGTCCCCTACTCTAAAACATCCAAATCAAAGAGGTAAGTAAAACAAACAAACAAAAAATAACAAAACCATAAACCTCTATTTCATTAATATTAATCAGATTATCAGTAATCAGTAATCTTAAATTATAAAATGCTGTTCCCAGCTTCAAACCTCAATGAAGAACAAATACACAGGAACAAACACGAGCTCCCTCTCTCTTCTCTCCTCCCGCTGGAGTCTATGTTCAAGCATCAGAGTTGTACTTGTATGCCTCTTTAAAACTCCCCAGTCCAGTAGTTAGCCAGAAGTACCCATCTTTGTTCAGACATTCTAGGGGTTGTTTTATTTTGTTTTGTTTTGAGACAAGATTTCTCTATGTAGCCCTGGCTGTCCTGGAACTCACTCTGTAGACCAGGCTGGCTTCAAATTTCAAGAGGCCTGCCTCTGCCTCCAGGTGCTGGGATTAAAAGTGTGTACTACCACGCCCAACAGTAGACTATTCCTTAATGGACATAAAACACAAAAGAAAGTTCTTTAAGCATAATTTATCATTAGCTTGTTTGTTACTTTCAAATAGAACACCCTACTTTTGATAATGCTTCCCTTGTACACATATGCAGAGTTTAACCATACTCGCTTCAGAAAAGAAGCCACTATTTAAAATTTTTACTTTTATCTACATACTCGGACACAGCTTTTCCAGGCATTCTTTCAAATATAAAGATATACAATATAAGATCTATAAGCTATCAGTAATAACCCCCACAAAAATATCAAGAGAAATCTGCTCTACACAGAACTTTAAATAATTTAAGTTCCATTGCAAGCACTGTCCCCAAATAAATTGACTGCATCCTAAAATCAAGTACACTGAAGGCTGGAATGTCAAGCCAGTTATATATTACTTCAACCTCACTAAATCCCTCCATATTCTCCAAATCCTAAGCTGCTTTCTAAAATAGTTCACTAAAAAGCACCAACCTAATTAACAACTGCTTCCTCTGCAACAGTGGCCTTGATTTCACTTATTTACACATTAACTGCAGCCTCCTTTTGGCCAAGCCAGTCTATTCTCTGTACCATGCCGAGCCTTTTATCTGCCCTGGACAGCATTTTCTCCAGCAGATGAAGTAGATGCCGATTGATTTGCTGTCGAGCATGGTAAATTAATAGCAACAAATTGCTGAGGGCCCGTCTCGCTGCTCCACCATGCTTCGGCAGTTTTGCTTTATTTGCTCCATGATGGGCAGCAGTCGGCCTCTTCAAGTCAATTTCTTCTTAACAACCTGCAATACTTTTCAATGGTGAAAATAGAGCTGTTCCTTGTAAGTCAGAAATCAATATCCTATTGCCCTTAGAAAATGCTAAACAAGCAGTATTGGCAATCCACTTGGTACTAGAGGGTATCAGATATAATGCAAATCCATACTGCTTCCCCCCTTGTAGTTATTACAGTTTGCTAAAAGGTTCCTAATGTCATTTATCATCATTTACCATTGACCAAAGAGGCTATGATTATGATATCCTATCAGTTGGCAAGGCCTTTCATTTCTATTCAATTAATATTTTAGCAGCACTCAAATGGTTGTGGCCCACGTCTTGTAATGAAATTTGCATAGCTTGGGATGAAATAAAATTTTTGTTGCTTAGGGGCAAAAAAATTACAGACAAGAATATGTACATGTGGCAAACACCTATTTTCATATAATTGTGCAAGCTGCAGATGTAGATTTTAAGTGTCACAAATTCCAAATGTTTTCTGACAGTTTTTAAAATTTGTGTATCAAGCAAGTAAATTTTAGAAAGATCTTCCAATTATAAGACACACAATGAGGAAATTGCAAGTTACTCTCATCCCCACTTTTTTACAATACAGTATAATCACCTATTTCATTTCTACAGGCTGAATTCACACATCAATGGCTCCTAATCTACATCCAATATCCACATTTCAGAGTGGCAACATCTAGAGTCTGACTCCATTAGAGAGGAATTCTTCCATTATAGAGTTCCAGGCAAAGGACTCGAACAAGCAGCATCTAGCTGTGGCATCAAGTGCACACAACACCCCATCTGCCAAAGGTCACTAACAAAGCTGCACTATATAAAGGATGAGAAGAAAGTAACAAGAACCCTGGACCAACTGTTCTATCTAAAGCAAAAGCAAAGCCCTGTAGACAGGGAAATTCTCAAGGAATCAATGCTCTTTCATTTTTAAAAACCCTACTTTGAACACATCACAATGAATTCCAGGCCATTTCTAACCAGGTCCTAATTATCATTCCCATATTCATACTAAAACTGAAGACAATGGAAAAGTACTAATTTCTACTGAAGCCTAGAACATTCCACTTGAACTTCTCCGGATGTTTTTTCCCCAGCTTCATCTGTCCAGCTTCTATCAATCCTACGAAAGATTACTAAAAATTACATTCATATCTTATGTTCCAATTCCAAGTCATGTCACTGAGTTCCCCTTTTTAAAAAAATCCACTAATTTTACCAGACTAATGCTATTTACTCAGTTACCAAAATTTAAATTAATTATGTTCTCAAACATAATTGTTAAAAATTGGCAACATTATGCAGGCTTAATTAAGATTAAATCCAATTTACTAAATGTACTTTAATTGGTACTAATTACATTAGCTTTCATTTCAGAATGACAAATTCCCCATAGGTTTCATTTTATGGTTCTCTATCAGAATCAACCCAGGGCGACTGATGATGAGCATCACCTAATGGGAGGGGGAGGACGGAGAACCTCCTCTTTACCACTGCTTGCATTCTAGCATCCGTTTATCCATTTGCTAAGTCACGGAGTCATGGCTCCTTCGAAACCTTCATTTTCTGTCCCAGTGAAAAATCCCTCTAAAAATACTCTGTGTGGCTGGCTGCAGCCAAGAAGAATAGGAACACAGGAATATTAACAACAACAACAAAAAAAAAATACACAAATATGGGGGCCACCAATTACTAGGGTACTTCTGAGGCCTCCTGGGACTCTTACTCTTGAACCCTTTGAGACACAAATCTAATAAGTGAATAAGCCTAAACCGATCTTGAGAAATAGGCCCAATTATGCCTCAGGGCAACTTCCTTGCATTATTGCTCCTTTCCATTACAAGGGTATCCAGCGAGTGCATCTGGAAGAGTGGCTAAGAGAAAGTAAGGCTATCTGCCTAGGAAAACAAATAAAGACAGATCTGCCTCTGCGCTTAAGGCGGGGAAAGAAAGAAAATATAATAAGTAGGTGGTTTGCAGGGCTGTCTGTGTTTCATAATGTGATAAACTGCCCTCGGGATTCTTGATATGACTGAATTCAAAAGGCGGTGGTGAGGAGGCAAAGTGTACTCTGCTCAGTTTAAATGGATGGCATTTGAGGCCAGCTGCACAAGAAGATGACAAAATTCATAGTCATATAAAATGTGTAAAATTAAAGGATCTCACATCTACTCCAACACCAAAATGAATACATAAAGATATGTGACCCTTCCGGGTGTAGATGGCCCAAGGAAAACCAGAGCCTAAGTGAGACAAAGTGGTTGGGGTGGGGGAGGATACAAAGGGGAAAATGAGGGACACTGATCACGTCCATTCTTTAGAGAAACTAGTTCTGGGAGGGTACATAAAAACAAACAAACAAAAAGTATGTACAAGATCAAGACTATAATCAGATAACAGTATTCCTGTGAGGAGAGCTAAAGCTAGTTCATTCATAAGCTGAATACATTTTGTTTAATCAGTATTTGTATTACTAACCTAAACAGAAATGGCAAAGATACTAAAATATAAATTTAAGTATGTGCCATTCAAACACCAACATCTATGTATTAGCATACACTGTATATAAAATGCTGTATATAAAAGCACGACCAAACAGCAGAGTAAAACAGAATGTGAAAAAGTCACCAGTGTAAATACTGTTGTAATTTTCCCCAACTTTATTTTTTCAAATACTGTCTGATTGCTTTTATTGTCTAAGAGGTATCTTCTAATGAACTACTAATGTGGGTGCGTTCTGACCATGTAGTGAATAACTAAGTTAAAAGAATTCTTGCAACCTGATGACATGGTTATCTCATACTTCTTAATCTTAGAAGGTACATTTATCACCCTGACCACAAATAAATAAAGCATGAAAAGCAGAAAATTGTCCATCGCCTTTCTCAGCAGGCAAATACACTTGTATCTGTTCTGAAATGGTTGATGAGACTGGAAGTCCTTCATGAAGAGATGACTTCAAAGAAATGCTTCCTGGAGGAAATATTGTTAAGTAGCATTTTACATATACATATATATGTGTGTGTGTGTGTGTATACATATACATACATACATATGGCTATTTTTTCCATTTAGGGAACTTAAAACCAAATCATTTCTTTTTGTCTCTGGCAAAAAAAAAAAAAAAAAAAAAAAAAACCCTGTAGCAGCAGCTATAGTAGTCACATATACCTATACCAATGCTTTTCCCTCCAATCCCAAACTAATTGCTAGATTTCAAGACCCAAGGCTTAACATTAATCACATCCTCCTATCAGGTTCATTTACTCTGCACAAATTTTGGAAGTGGAAGCCAGAGTTCCTGGTAAGATCTACTAAGTAGGCTCCGGGGACTAGTGCACAGATTTTACATCAATTTCTTTTATAGCTCTGCAGATTTCATCTGATCCTCCCAGCTCACTCCTCTGTTCTTTTACAGGGAAGCAATGAAGGTTTCACACAATTTACAATTCTATTCATTAATACTTTCTAAGGAAAGTTCTTTCATAAGAGAATTTTGACGCCTGAAATATACAAGGTAACTCTTTACAAAAAGAAAATATACATTTTAAATTCTGCATGCTGTTTTTGAAAGTGCAGGAAAGTTTAATATGCATTCTGATTCAATAACATAATTTTAAATTACTAAAAGTTAGGATAATATGGAACATGAGGAACCACACGCAAAAGGCTTGCCTTCTTACTCACCCCCAAGTCTTTTAAGATGTAGGTAGATGTCTCAAACGTACAAAAGAAAATCACAAAATATGCAATTTCCTTTTCAAAGTACATGAATATGACTGTCACATGAAATGATTATAAAGAAATAACTTACCTGCTTGTGCATTTCTATGTTCAACCCATAGGACATTTCATAATACTGTCAAAGAAGGAAAAGCAATTAAATCTGTACCCTTTAAATCATCTCTCCAGTATATTCAAATTGCCCAAATACACAGAAAACAAGGCAACTAACACAAAGACCTTACCTTAACCAAATTATCCCAGTCAATAAATAAGAAGGATGCCCAATTACTATCTTTAAAAAACTAGAGGCCACGTAAAGACACACCCCAAGAGAAAAACTCTCAAAACTAATAAAAATGTTAAAACTCAGCATTCTTAACTTGTACAACTGACTTTCTACATCATAAGCAAATGAATTGAAAAAGTCACAAAAATTTGGTTCCACATGACTCCTAATTCCTAAGCACAGCAGAAATATCTGACACAAATGCTGAGGTTTTGAAAGAACTGTTGGGAAAAGGTGATATTACCTCAGAGTTCAGTTTCTTGTTTTTAGTGTACTACTCATACATGCAAGGCAGAAGAACTAGACAGAAATTAATTAATGCATCACCCTGCAAGTTCTTTCAACACAAAATATACTTCTGAATCATAAAAATGCTTCCATTATACTTCTGTAAACAGAGATTTCTCTCAATGGGCATATAACTACAGTACAGAAAATCTGAAGGCTCAAATCAACACTTCTAAGAACCAAAATAACACTATAGAAACTGAAAGCATACACAGAAAAATACAAACAGATTAGCATGATGAGTGGGAAATTTTCTGAGGAGGGGTCTGGTGTCATTTCCTATCCAAATCATTTATTAAAAGGCATAAAATGCATGCAATTTTAAGAGTATATAGGAAAACTGTCTGGTTACAATTGGAGCAAAAGCAATAAAACAACAAAGAAAACCACTAACAAAAACATTTTGCTTGTGACTAAACAAAAAATAAATGAGTTCTTTTTCCATTTTTTTTTTAAATCTGTAAAAACAAAGCACAGAAAATTATACCCCATGCAACTGAACTTTTTGAAAATTTAAATCAAAGCTGGTTGTCAAAGCCAAGTTGTAACCACCTAGAATTACAGGTTGCTAATGGACACATACCCACAACCTCAACAACACTGGCAGGGCCACTGTGATGGATCCTGCAGCCTCCAGCGATTTTAAATGTATTCTAGCTTTCAGTCTCCCAAGCTAATGAGCACTTTGAATCTGTGACACAGTTTTCTTACCATGACATAATGCCGCTGCATCTCTGTCTTCTCACTGGCCAGTTTCTCACACTCCAGCTTCAGACTATTTAAGACATAAAATCGACTTAAGTACAGTGTAGAACTTAACTTCTCTCCTTTAATTCCAAATCCACATCCCTTCCTCTAAATCATCACCTCCTATTGTCAAATCAAGGATAGTAAACAGCACTTTACAATTGAAAGGGAGGAGAGAGAAATGAGTGACAAGAATCAGCCTCTTTGATAAGGTTAAACTGTGGGGGTTGGGAAAGAGGGGTTTACAGTTCTAAAGAATTGAATTCTTTGACTTCACCCAGAACTGAATATTCTTCACTAAATTCACTTACTAAAACAAGGAAATAAACATCGATAATAATTGCATATTTGTTAGCAAAGTTAGATCCACGAAAATGCCACAGGGGAGGTTTTACCTTTAATATTCTACGGGGTTAATGAAAATCAGGATCAACACGGTCTTATGACAAACTGTTTTTTCCCCTCCAAAAAATAAGGGCAAATTGAATATCATGTGGGGGTGGGAGGTGTTGATCTGGTCCAGCAGCTTGTTTGGGTTCTTGCATTTATGCAATAAGAATTCTGCATCATTAAGGACCCGATAAAACCAACATGTTTCAAAAGCACTCCAAGTCTAAGAGCCTTGAACATGAAAGCATTGGGGGGGGGGGGTTGTTTTGCTCTGGGTTTTTTGTTGTTGTTGTTGTTTTGTTTTTTACTAAAAGTAATGAAATGGCTCACTGCTTACTTCTCCTGGCTCTTAAATTATGACATGGAATGGCAGAAAGAAGAAATCAAGCCCAGAGTAATAAAGAACCAAGAAGTCAAAGGGCCCCAGAATCTTCCCAACCTTCCATTCTCCTGACCCAATAAATCAATATGGAAAGTTTGGCCTCAGCGTTTTCCAAGTCCCCTCAGTTTCGATTGTTCTGCTTCCTTTTCGGTTTACAGGAGAAGAAAATGCTTAATTTCTGTACACCTGCCTAAAGGAAAAAGAGGCCCTGACTTGCCTTTTCTGCCCACAGGGGGGAAAAACGGCAATACCTTTGTGGTGGGGGAAAAAAAAAGGCAAAGGAGGCGGGTAGTGTTGGAGGGGGGTAAGACAAGAGCTAAGCAAACAGAAGGATCAGCTAAAGTCAATATCGTTACCTGTGGTATTGAGCCTGTAAAAACTGAAACTCTTCCTTAATCCGATCACAGGATTCTGAAATTGTAAATTTGAAGGGTTGAGCAGGCTGATGCGGTGCCTAAAGAACAACAATAAAATATTTAATTAGCCCACATCGCAGGTGGGGGGTGAACAGCCCGCGGCCGGGGGGGGGGGGTTGGTCACGCTGCTCCCGCCTCTCGCTCTCCTGCTGGGGTCCGGGTGCCTCCGGGCGGCCTCCCTCAGCTCAGCTCCTCTCAGCCGGGCTTCCGCGCAACCCCCCCCAACCCCCGAACCCCCCGGACAGGCTCTCCCATCCCTCCCTACCCGGAATCGAAAGTGGCCCGTCGGGGGCAGCCGCGCCATGGCGTCGAGCGGCCGTCAGCTAGCAGAGCGAGTCCACCTAGCAGTGCGGCCGCCGCCGGCGCCCTCCACCCCGCAGACTCGCGCCGCCTGGCTCGCCCCCCTCGGGAGAGCCGCGCGGGCGGAGAGCGGCGGCGCGCCGCTTCCCGGGGCTTCAGAGACAACAATAAGAAAATGGCTACAAGTCGGTCGCCTCCCGCACCCTCGGAGCGGCCGGACGCGGACCGGGGCTGCGGGCGCGGCGCCACTCACCGGGTGGCGCGTCTGCGGGTACATCTTGCTCAGGTCGCGAATCATCCACGCCGCTTTAGTTGGCTGCGCCAGGCAGAGGCGCGCGGCTCATCCGCTTCGAGGGCCCCGCGGCGGCGTCCCGGGCCTGCGGGTCTCGCGTGACGCGGGCGGCAGGCAGGCGCGGCGGCTGGGCGCGGGCGGCCGGCTCCGCATTCCCCGCGGGCGTCACTGAGGGCGGCGGGCACCGTCCGTCCTGCGCCCGCCGAGCCCCGCGCCCGCCGAGCGCCGCCCGCCTGCTCGCGCCCCACTCCAAACTTTTTTTTATTTGTCTTTTAATTGGCTGCTATTCCTCGGAATGAATGGTCGCTTCTTCCCTGAGAGCGAGCGCAAACTCCTTTGGTTCGGAAGAGGTCTCGCGGCGCTTGGGGGTTCTCTGGAGATTTTTTTTTTTCACTTCACAGCAACGATCTTTTAAAAGGCACCTTTTAGCTTCTTTTACCACATTTCATTTCCTTTTCTTCCTTCCTGTTTTTTTTAAGCCCCAAATTGAAGGGGATTATAAAAATAAAAGAGCGAAACGCTTGCGGCTTTTTAAAATTCTCTTTCAAACTCTGCGAACACCACCTCAAAATAATACACGAGTGTGTAAGAGGGGGAAGAAGGCAGCCAACAGCCGAACGCCCGCTCGGAACGGCTCTAACAACGCGCTCTGTGTAGGTGACTTCTTTGACCAAATTTAGCAGCAGCTAATCATTAACATTCTGATACATATTCACGACCGTCCGCGGAGGGCCCAAGGAGCATCCCGGGAGATGTAGTCCTCGCGTGGCTACTGTGGCCAAGGATGCCTCCAGATTGACTACAGTCTCCGGCTGGCCCCGCGCGCTCTCCGCGGCGCTCGCCAGGAGCCCCGCCCTCCCGCGGCGCGAGGGCGCCGCATCAACCAATCGGAGATGGCTGAACATTAATCGCCGTTCTGTGTTACTGCCCATCATTTCACCGCTGACAAATGGCAAGCCAGGAGGGCGGGGCCGTACGGTCTGGACCCACGTGGGGACAGGGCGTGACGAGGAGCTCAGACCAATAACTGCAAAGAACTGGTGCTGGCGGGGGCGGGGCGCGGTGGCCCGCCTGGGGCGGAGCCTCGCCCTGGCGGCTGTTCCCTAGCGCGAGCGTTCGAACCGCGGAAACATTTGTTCAGCTGTCAATCAAAGTAACGTGGGGTGGCGAGCCGCGGCGGCTGCTGTCGCTGCTGCCCTGGCTGCATCTTTAGAAGCAGGTTTCGGCGGCGATGGCGGCGGCGGCGGTGAGCCTGCAGGCCGGTCCGAAGACGCCCTCCGAGGCTCGTCTCCGGCTCCACGCGGAGCCCGGGCTAGGCGGCCGCGCCGGGGTGCGCACTAATTAGGGCCCGATGTCTCCGTAAAGAGACAAGCTCGGCCTTGTGCAACGCGCCGAAACCCCTGTTGAGACAAGAGAGGGAGGATCGCGCTGATCCCACTCCGTGCGGTTCACATCCATTTTACGCGCTGCTGGAGCCGGCATAATTTTCCGCGTGAGCGCGGACGCCGTCGGCCCGGTTTAGAGCCGCAGCCGGGAGGCGTGCACTGGGCCGGTCCCAGGGCTTCCCGGCCGGCAGACTCTGACATTCCTTTTCTTTAAAGGCACCAGTCAAGTTACTCCCGGGTTTGAAAGAGGGTCCGAGTGTGGACGGTCGGGCCTTGGGCCTGTGATGGCCTACGGAAGAGGGTCAGAACCCGGGAGTAGCAGCCCGCCGCAGTTTCGGGACTTGGCCGGAGTCCCGGAGCCTTCAGGCCGAGCTAAGGAACCTCTGACCTCTGGGCAATCAAAAGGATTCGGAAAAAGTCAAGCAGGATTGTAGCCAAGGCGGCTGGTGTTTGGGACATTCATTTCTGAGTCCCACTCTAACACGAAGTGCAGGCTAATGACGGTGCTGTTGGTTCAACAAAAGTGGGATAACCGTCTTTTCTAATGAGGGCGCTTTCCTCGGCAGAGGAATCGGTAGCTTACTGCCCAATTCAAGGCGTTCTGTGGGCCTCACTAGTACTCACTAGTACCCGGTGGCCACTGAGGACACCGGGCAAAAAAAAGGCTGCAGTAGTCTTGCTAAAAATCCAGAACTGAGGTTCATACAATGCTTCCGTTCTGTAAATAATTTTCATTTCCAAAATAAGAGGATGGAGGACTTGTCTCTGCCCCATACCCAATTATTAAAATGTGGCTAATCCTGAATAAAGGGGATTCACATAAAGAGGATTTTGGAAAAAAAAAAAAAGCTCAACAATAAGCAAAATGTGTCTATTTTGCCTATTTAAAAAACGTTGCTTCTTAGGAATTTTGAAAATTTTTATACTCTTTTTTTTTTTTCTTAGTGTCCGGGTGGGGGTTGAGTGTGTGTGTGTGTGTGTGTGTGTGTGTGTGTGTGTGTGTGTGTGTTCGTGTTCACAAGCCCTGGAGATCAAGTGACAAGTGCATGTACCTGTTGAGCTATCTTGCTGGCTCTAAGATATTTCCTGAAGCTCACAGATGTCCATTGTACAGCAGTGTTCTGACTCGTTCTCAGAAGGCTTGAGTGATAACCATGTCGGCACTAGGACATTGAGTCTCAGAACAAGAACAGCCAGCCGCAGTTTTTCTGAGGTTGCTTAATTTGCCTTCCCTGGAACTTTTTAGTGGCTTATTACCACAGTGTCTCTGTGGGAAGTTCCATGTTCTTTCTCGATTTCAGTCAAAATGGTTGTAGGTTCCATGGGAACTGGGACTTGGTTAATCAGGGCTATGCTCCAAATGCCCTGGATGGTGCCTGGCGTGTAGCTGGTGCTCAGTAAATGCTTGTTGATGGCTTTGGCAAATCCAAGCCTTGTGTTCTCCATATAGAAAGCTGCCGTGTCATTAGGATCCAACATACTGAAATTCCATGCAGTCATTTCCCGGGACAGGAAACAAAAAGGTTACTGCTAGAGCCTCAAGGACTATTGAAAGGGTCGGGTGGAAAGAAACTTTGCTGGTAGGAAATATCAGCTTAGAGGAGAGACCTTTCTCTTAACCTCTCTCACCATTTTTATATCAAGAGAAAGTGGCTGGAGAAAATGGAATATTTCTTATTTTTTAAATGTACTTTTAAACTTCAGCCTGTGTATATGTGTCACATTTTAACCTTGTGGCGGATCTACATCATTTTGTAACATGTATCTGAAATATGTCAAATGAGCCAACACATCTCTCAGCCCTGCCCCAGCACACTAAATATTGATCTTGCCCTACTCAGCCCTACCCTTGCTTCTCAAGACAAACTGTTGAGCCAGTCTGGGAAATGAGTTAGGGGCTTATTCTGTCCCACCTCGGAGTGGGTGACTCCAGAGTTTTCATATGAGGTGGCTTTGGTGGCACCAATGGTTTATAAAAGCCAGGCCTAGCCGGGTTCAGTCTCAAAAGTGACAGATACCATCTCAAGCATACCTTTTATGAAGGTTAGAGGTTCTAAGTCATTATTTTACCACAGACCAACTGAGCAAAATAAGAGAATTTACCAACAAACACGGCTATTACGGATTTATCACCCCTCGTTCTAACTCGGGAAAGCTGAATCTGGGCCCTTCAAATATTTTCTAGCTGAGAGAAAAGGCTCATCAATAGAGAGCCCCAGAGAGATTCCAAGACAAAGAAGTTTGCCTCCTAGTCCAGTGTGTGTACAGGGTCAGTCCCCAAAGGACAGGTTCAGGAGGAGGCAGCAGCTTCCTTCCGCCCACAGTCCATGCCTAGGTGGCTTTGGAGCAAGTGTTCTCCCGAAACAGTTTCTTCTGATGCTGCAGAAGATGCATTCTCAGCAGATTCTGGTGTGTGGGCTTCTGGCAAGTTCCAGAAAGCAGATTTCCAGCTGGAATCACCGGTTTCTCTACCACTTACAACAGTTCTCTCTAGTAAGGTCGGGTTCTAAGCCCTTAGGCTTCCAGGGTCTCCCAGGAGCAATTCCTTTTTGGTGAGGATAGGAGGGTAGGGGTACTCTATCTTAGTACTAGGAGCAAGTGTTTCTCTTTATACCTATTTTGCACTAGGACTCTCTCTCACACACATACACACAAAATGACTACAGTAGAAAAAATATTCTGAACACATAACCAAAGACTAATTCAAAAATCAAAGTTATTTCTGGCCCAAAGTTCCACTGTAGGACTGTAGCCTTGATTTTTTTTTCTTCCCCCTTCCCTTTTTCCTCTTGCTCCACCCCCTCCCCCACCCCTCCACACCCCCACCCACCCCCACTCTTTCCATATCATGGCCCATAGGTTTTTTTTTTTATTTGTTTTTCATTATGGATGGTTGTGAGCCACCATATGGTTGCTGGGATTTGAACTCATGAAGAGCAGTCAGTGCTTTTAACGGCTGAGCCATCTCACCAGCCCTTAGCCTTGCTGCTTAAGACACAAGTACATGCTTCCATGCTATGCAGAACCACTGAAAGTCCCCAGGAACACCTTGGTGCTCCGAGTCTAGACTGATGTAAGTGATGAATTTCAGTGTTTTTAGTGTATGTACAAAGTTTTCCGCTCTTATGGAAAAATAATTTAATTATAGAAAACAGACTTTTAATATTTTCCTACCACTATTCTTCCGCTTGTAAGTATCAAATTAGTATGTCTTTGGATAGGATTGTGTTAGAATGTTTGATTTTTAAAATTGCTGTTTGAATTGCTGACTTGAGCTTCATAAAAAAAAAAAATCATTCAATGAATTTTGGCTTGAGATTAGGACAGAATCTCCAACAATTTCCGAAGTGGCCCCAAACATACTTTTGCCATTTACTTTATGTGTTTATGTAAAGTGGTGCTCTCTGAATCGATGATGATCATCATCATATCTGTAGACTCTGAAAAATGTTGAAGTGTCCTGAAGCAGCATCAAATATTCAACTGGGATTTAGTTCTTTGTGTAAAAATAAATAAGCACTTCCATCTCATTAGTGTGCAAATGTCCTTTCATCTTTAATGATTAAATTATATATACATCAATGAGTTATTTCATGACAAATTTATTTTTGTTGTTTATTATCAGTAAATGTTTCGTTTGTATCCCTATTTAATGGACTTTTTGAGCCAAGGTTACCCAAAATTTCCCTAGCAAAAAGGATTAACAAGTAGAAAAAGGGACCGGGCAGTGGTGGCACACACCTTTAATCCTAGCACTTGGGAGGCAGAGGCAGGCAGATTTCTGAGTTGAAGGCAAACCTGGTCTACAGAGTGAGTTCCAGGACAGCCAGGGCTACACAGAGAAACCCTGTCTTGAAAAAACCAAAAAAAAAAAAAAAAGTAGAAAAAAGGTTTAGAGAAATTAATGTAGAGCCCTGTACCTTTTACCAATCGTTTCTCTCGGATTCCTTCCTGCATAATTTTTTTTATATTAAACTTGTTTAGATTACTGTATGTTTCTCTTCTGAATGAACCCAGGTTGACAGTACACAACAAAAAGTGTCTTCACTGGTGGATCTTGCATTTCTCTGTTGGAGCATGAGTTGGAGGAATAGGCAAATGCTATGCAAAGAAATGAAGTGGAAGGGAATCCCAGCCTCTGCATCAGATGGGAAGAAGTCTTGGAAGAAAAGGTGTTTTAAGCTCAGACCTGAATGTCAAGAACAAGTTGCAGCTGATGGAAACAATGCAGAGACCCACAGCTGAACAATAGGCAGAACTCAGGGGGTCTTGTGAAAGAGTTAGGGGAAGGACTGAGGGAGCTGAAGGGATCAAAGACCCCAGAGGAAAACCTACAGAGTAAATTAACCTGGGCCCAGGGGGACTCACAGAGACTGAACCACCAACCAAAGAACATGCAGGGGCTGGACCTAGGCCCCATACAGTTACATAGCAGATGTACAGCTTGTTCTTCGTGTGGGTTCCCTAACAATTAGAGCAGGGGATGTCTCTAACCTTGTCGCCTGCCTTTGGATCCCTTTCGCATAACTGGGCTACCTTGTCTGCCCTCAGTGGGAGAGGATGCAGTTAGTCCTGATGCAACTTGATGTACCAGGATGGATTAGTATACATGGTGGAGAAGGGGGAGAGGCTCCTCTGAGGAAAATGGGATGAGGGAATGGAGGAGGGGTATGAAAGAGGGACTGAGAGAGGAGGGAGGGGGGCTGTGATCAGGCTATCAAGTGAATAAATAAATAAATTTAAATAAACTCACCATGGAATGAATCAGGTGAATGTAAAAGCTTCAATTCTAGAAAAATTTGGTGCAGATGAGAGAAAAAAACAACAAAAGACAAGTATGGAGCAGGTGGAACAATTTAAGATTAATTCAGGAGTCCAGGTCAATAACGATGGATCTATTGTTTTTAATCTGTGGGCAGTTGATTTTGGAAACACGTGCTACAATTCACACATACACACACAACAGCAACAACAACTACTGTGGCTCTGCCATTGGCTCACTAATGACTGCAGGCAAATTGTAGTTTTGAGTTGAGGCTGCCTGCAATGAAATGCTAGGTCTGCTCTGAATGTACAACAGAAACAGCAAGAGTCATGTAGACCATTTCTAGATCAGCAAAAGATTTGCCACCCCTTCATCTATGGTAAGATGGAGATAACAACACAGTAGTCTTATTATTTGAAACAACTTACACGGCAGATTTCTAGACTCTGGGGGAGGTAGAGAAATGCAAGCTCCAACAGAGAAGAGCTTTTTTTGTCCTGGTAGTTGCCTTCCTGTGGATGCTCCTTCTTAACTTGGTGGGTACAAGGCAAGTAGACATTGGTTGCCCATTTTACTAGAAGAGGAATGCTCCAGAAATGGAATAGACACACTTACAGAGGTACTGAGGAGACTTCAGGGAGAAAAGAGCACACCTCATTCTTCACTGAAGTGTATTATTTGAACCTCTTAAGACCATTCTCATCTGGTGACAACTGAGGCCCTTCTCCCTCCTAAGGGCAGAGGTGCCAACAAGATTTCTGTTTGTGTGATGGGGAAGGACCATCCGATTTTTACATTGAATATGGAGTGGACTAGTGAACCAGGCTCAAATGCAGCTCAAGAAATATCTTATGCTGAAAAAAGTTGGTACTATTGGGGTACTTTGAACCCAATGACTCAGTGTGTGGAGATGATGAAACTAGCAGCAGTAGATAGACATTAAGTCAGCAACAGTTCTGAAACCTGAAGGAGGCCCTAGAAGTCTCACCAACCCGGACAGTTAAAGAAAACTGTAGATTCACTTCACTCTAGGTCGATCAAGCTAGTTAAATATAAGAAAGCCGCTATCCAAAATGATCTCTTCCTGGAGAAAAACTCACATTATCATTTTTTCCTTGAATCTAGAAGGAACATTGGATAAATTGTTCTGTTTTGTCCAGTGACTATATGCAAACAGGGTATCGTTATTTTTACTTTAAAGGCTAAACAACTGAGACTCCAAACAAGTTACTTGCCCAAGGTCACACAACTTGAAAGCACTTAAAAGGATGTCAGAACTTCCGTCCCCTACCTCCTTATAGCTCACCTTGCATAAACCCAAATTCCACAAGTGGATGTGCAACTCAAGTAGGCAATTTAAATACTATTCAGCTCACCTGCCTGGTTTAAGCCTTTTTAAACATATGTTTTATTGCTGGAATGTGGGTGGATGGCGAATCCGGGAAGGACTTGCGGGTGCCTCAGGGCAGAAGCAGAACCTGAGTATTCCCACAGCCACAGGAAGCACCACCCCCTCTCTGCTGCCTGCTTAAAGTGTCTGAAGGCTTGATAAGTGAGATTCAAGGGAGATGAATGGTGCTGAAGCGGTACTTTGGCTTTCAGAGAACAGCGGGGTTCACACCTGTGTAGCTGATCATGGCGCCTTCACACAGGCGCCCCGCTCTCGCTAACTATCACCACAACCTGCAGGGCAGATTTTACAGGAGCAAAGCTGCATATTTACTTTCTGAAATTGGCAGTCTGAGAACGCGATAGGTGTAGGAAAGAACAGCTAAACCCATCATTCTATACAAGAAAGTAATTGATGGAAGTCACTTATAGCTTTGCCTCTACCTGTAGCCCATTTCTTCATCTCTTAAAATTTGCTCAACTCGAAACCTTTCTGATCTCATTTACATGGCGTCTTTCCATAAAGGAGATCCATGAGGTCTCTACATCCTTTCCTACCTAGATACAGGCATTGACACTTCTAAAAACATCATCTTGAAGTGGGATCCTTAACTCAGAGAGGACTTTTAGTCAAGATCATTTGATAAATGTCATTATGTTTTCTGCCCGTCTTCCTGAATTTCCCAAGGAACAAACTGCTGGAATGTGGGTTTGGGGGTGGGGGTGGGAGGGGCATGGCTTAAGACAACTTGGTGAAAAGTGACTGCTTGACAAAGTAACCTAAACTGTAAGGATCTGTCATCATCATGCCAGTAGTATGTGGACTTCTACTGCCATCATTCAGTTCAGTACACATTCTCAATACTATACTGCCTAGGACAATTCTGATGAATCGCATGCCTTCCTTCAACAACAATCCCTGTACAAGGGTATGAATGGGTATGAATAGTGTATCTACCCCATTGCTCTACTCCTTTGGGAAAAGGCTTTGACACCCTCGGAAATTCTCACTCATAGAGCCGCCTTTTCCTTCAACTGTTTGCTTTTACCCAGAACAAAATTGAAATGCTTTTAATCCTAGTTTTTATCATTTATTGATGTTTTACGTACATTGGTGTTTTGTTTGTACGTGTGTCTGCCTATGTGAGAGTGTTAAGTCCCCTGGAACTGCAGTTACAGTTATAACATAGAGATGTGGGTGTTGGTACTTGAACCTGGGTCCTCTGCAAGAGCAGCCAGTGCTCTTAACGGCTGAGCCACCTCTCCAGCCCTATCCTAGTTTTTTAAAGCTTTATTTTTAACTAAATGCATATGAATGCATATGTAACTTGAGTACAGAGGTCTGCATAGGCCAGAGGAAGGTGCCTGATAGTCTAGAACTGGAGTTGCAGGCAGTCATGAGTAACTCAGCACAGGACCTAGGCCCAGAACCTGGGTTCTCCCAAAGACCCTGTGTGATCCTAACAGTTAAGTCATCTTCCCGTCGTCTATTACGGGGATCTGTTAAACACAATGTCTTAAAGAGAGGTGGCTACTGAATAGATCATAAGTGTTTACAGAGTTCCATCATTTAGTAATATATATCAATATATACCAAGCACCAAGAGATAGACAAGTCTTAAAATGCCCATTGTACATCCTAACAAACAGAGCTTCGGTAAAACCAATAGTAGTCCCTTTAATCTTATGTAACTGTAGTAGGCAAACAAGTTGGAAATAAAGATTGAGCTTTTAGAATTCACATCTTTCCAGTTTACTAAAGCTACCCTTTAATGCTGTACAATAATTTTATTGCCTTGGGCTCTATGAAGTGTTCCCTTATAAAACTGTTAAGTACTTGGGAGGCAGAGATAGGCAGATTTCTGAGTTCGAGGCCAGCCTGGTCTACAGAGTGAGTTCCAGGACAGCCAGGGCTACACAGAGAAACCCTGTCTCGAAAAACCAAACAAAAAATACCCCATACTATTAAGTAGACAAAAATGGCAACCCCAACTCAGAAAAGAGTGGTCCGCGTGGTTCAGACGCCTGTCTAAAAACAAGATGAAATCCACAGACGGCGAGACTGGCTTACATATTCTGATAAGAGTTGATCCCGTGCAGTGATTTTATAGCTTATGATAGATTTCTGAATTTGACTTTTGCAACATCTACACACAAGAGATGAAGAAAACTCACTCATTTCCCATTGTCAGCTTGAAACTCAAAGCAAAGTACCTTTTATAATTTATCCAGTAGGAATTTAAAGAAGGAATTAAGGCTTTGAAAAGGAAAGGCATGGTGAAAATAATGATACACTTTCCAAGAATGATGTTCATGAAGGACCTAAATACTATATAGGTATGCTATGTAGACAATTTTTTCCCTTACAAGTATAAAAAAGCTGGTATTTAGGATTTCTAGAAAGGAAACAGTTTATTTTTAACTCCTCAGAGGATCATAGGTTCTTTAAATTTTCTAGACTACAACTAATTGTTTAGAAAATTATTTATTATGATGGCAATTGTCTTGTATAAATATACTTTAATAAGACAGTGGAAAGGTAAAAGAACTGCCAGATATTTACTGCAAGTTCAATTTGGAGACTTTTTTTGGTAACATTAGATTGCTATACAGCAATCTATCTATTCTCCAACAATTTTTTTTCCAAAAACACAAAATAAGTGAATCACATTGTAAAGAATAGTTGCATTCAGAGATCCATGCTAAGCTTAACTTCTGTGCTTGCGAAAGGAATGCTAACAATATTTCTCATCAGATTGAGGGTGGAACGTTTACAATAATTTGATATAAACAACTGTATTTAACACTGATTTTGAGAGTTTGAGAAAACTACATTTTTCTTAAATGGTGTATGTTAGTCACATACATTTTCTAATTATTTATGCAATGCTCAGGAAATTTATAAACGCTGTGTCAAGTAACTCTAATTAAAACATTATTATCTGTAAAGCTACTGCATATACAACTAGAACTTTACTAATTATTAAAGCCCAAATCATCTAAAGTCATCACTTAAGGAAGAAGGGTTGTCAAATGAGATATTAAGTAGTCAATTCCATGGGAATTTAAAAAGTAATAAAAAAAAGGGCATGCAATTTTACTTTGACTTTTGAGTATAAAAAGAAAGTGTTGGAAGATCTAGTTTCTTAGGGTTTTGGAAGAGTGTTCTGCTATCCCCTGCAAAGGACCTGTATGCTATCCCTAACATTTACTGAGACTGCAAGGCACTGTTACAGCAATCAGTGACTGAATGTGGTGAGGGTTGATGGTACAGGCCAATTGTAGGGAGTGGAGGAAGACTTGAGCCACAGAAATCCTGAGTGAATGCGTGCTGTTATCACGGACATAGTCGTGTGAAGGATCCCTGAACCTCAGACCTCCGGCTGAAGACAAAGCCTTCCATCCCTGCTGCTCCCCTGCAGTGAGGCTCAGAGCGCAACGTCTTCCTCTGGTCCCTGTGTAGATGTTGATAGTGTGTGTTGAAAATGTCCACCATCGCTTTCTTACAGTCTGAAGACTGTTTCTTTCCTCTGGTCGATGTGTAGATGTTGATAGTGTGTGCTGAAAATGTCCACCATCGCTTTCTTACAGTCTGAAGACTGTTTCCTTAACAAGAACTGCACCCACTTACATTAGCTAAACCTGCCCCCTTGATCCAGCTGTAAACTGTAAATCTTTCCTCATCATTTATCTGTATGTTTCAACCCTGTCTCTTTGCCAGCTGTACTCAATAGCATAGACTTCCTCCCTCCACCCCCTCCGTGTTCATCTCTATAATCAACATGCTGAGCTCTGGGGCCCTGCAGTTTCTCCATCAGAAAGCCGCTCCAACAGACCCCAGCTTCCGACAGGTGGGTCCATCTGTTTGTCTTTTCTTCATTCCCTTCCCACTCCCGTCATGACCAAGTCTCTGAGAGTGTGTCAAGGACTTGGCAACCAATAATCTCATCTACCTGAGAGGATGCCTTGGGAAAACTTGAAAGGTCAAGGTTTATCTGGGCTACAGTAAATTGAAACCCAATGTGGGCAACATGGTGAGACCCTGTCTCAAAATTTAAAAAAAGAGAAAAATTAAAAAGAGAGCTAAGAATATAGCTCAGTGGCAGAATGTTTGCCACAGCATGTGAGACCCAAGGTTCAACTTCTAGCACACAAAAATAAAATAAAATAAAATAAAATAAAATAGAACTGAATGTAATACCTTAAGTTCCCTCTCACTTGCCTTTACAAGTAAACCTGTAGGTCTGGGGCAGGTTTTCTAACTTGCGTAACTTCACTTAACCAGAAAATCGCTGAGTCAAGATTCAAATCCAAGACTATTTTCTAGGTTATTTGTCGTTTCCAAATCACTCTCTTTGTTGCCAGAAATGAATAAGACACTTATGTATTTAATTTTTGTTTCTGAGACAGGGTCTTATAATGCACTCCTGACTGGTCTAAAACTACGTACACCCTGTCTCTGATTCTTGAGTGCTGAGATTAAAGGGATGTGCTATTATGACCAGTTTTTGCACATAATTTTAATATTTTTAAAAGACCTTTTTGGAGCTGGGTGATGGCTCAATGGTTGCTTGCTGCACAGCATGAGGGCCCACATAAAGAGGCCTCGAGTAGCAAACTTGCCTACAATTTCAGTGCTGGGTAGCTGGAGGCAGGTGGATCCCAGTGCTCATTGGACAGTTAGCCAAAAGTCAGTCTCTAGCTTTAGTAAGAGACTCTTATCATAGGAAATAAGGTGGAGAATGATAAACAAGGAGTTCAACACCAACCTCGGGCTGAGGAACATATATATTATACATACATATTCCTGCAAACACTCAAATCCTATATATACATGTATACACAAGCACACATACCCACAAGTACACACACACATACACACACTGTACAAACATATATATAGATGTTTCAGTTTTATTTTGCTTTAAAGCACTAAGTTGTGATTACTAATACATTTTGTTTTGCTTTTGGAGACAGGGTCTTGCTAGTTATCCTAAGCTGCCCTGAACCTTGCTAGGTAGCCCTGGGTGACCTTGAACTTATCAACTTCTGGCCTCACTCTCCCAAATTCTAGGATCCCAGGTAAGCACCACCATACCTTGTTTAATGCACTTTGTGTGTATTCATACTGTGAGATCTTTTAGAATTGCCCTATGAAGAGTAAATCAACAAATGGCTGCTAAATTTATATTTCTTCCATTGAACAGGATTAAATTCTAATTCATTCAAATTGTTCTCATGTGCTGATGAATAATCAAACGGTACATTCTCTAAATAATCATTTTATGTTTTAATTCTCAGCAGAGGAATAATCATTAAAATTAGTGTTTTAAATACAGAAAGAACTAGGGTGCATACCTAGGTAAGCACCCTAAGCTTAGGGTTTCCCTAACACCCCTGGGAATGTAGGAATGTTGTAAGTTTCTGGCATGCTGATATATAAGCAGTACAGCCATAAAGCTGTGGTCAAGTAATATTGACACCATACTCCTGAATGTGTCTTCAGTTACTTCTTCAGAAACTTCCTGCCAAGTGATGAGCATTCCCAAATTTTCCTTAGTTAAAGGTGGGGGGAGGAGTACTTAATACATATAAATATCATTTAATTAGCTGTATGTCTTATATTGTACTAGCAGACAGTGTTCTAAAATATGTGTTTTGGTAAGATAAAAAGACAACGCTAGAACAGGGGCACCATATTGTTTGAAAAGAATCTTAAGACATTTTTGGGTGACTGCTCCTTTGGGGTTTTTTTGCCCCCTCAGCAAGATTCACTTGAGAGAGTAATCTAGAATTTTTAAGAGAATATAATATCTGCAGGGATTTTTGCTAGCTAACATTGATTTGTAAGACAGAAGCAAAGTCAAATTTTCATACCCAAGTTAAAGACAAATACAAGCTGAATTCAAGGGCTTGTTTTCTGGAGCGTTGCTGGATGCTTCCCCTGGATTGTACCACAGAAGGCTGCAAGCAAAACACAGGCAGGCCTCGCAAACAATCCTAGACTGTTTATAACAACTGAAGCTGTGTCTTTCATATCAAAGTCCCATCAGCAAGGGGAGGGGGGAGAGCAGAGATAAGCCCATTGGTAAAACAGTGCCCTTTAGCCGCAACCAGGCACTTCCTGCAATCAAATCCATGCTAGCATGTGGCTTGTTCAAATAAAAATTACTGGACTGGAGCCAAATAAGGAAAGAAAAAAAGTAATTGATAATGTGGTTTTTAGAAACCATCCATCCATCAAATGTGTCAGCCCTTCATAATACTTTATTTCCTTCGGAACAAAGATCTTTAAAATTCATTGTGTGCACTTCAAAACAAAGTGTCCTTGTGCTGGTTTATGAAGATTCTCTTTTAGTTTGGGTTTGTTTTGCTATTTGATTACACTCCCTCCCATTCTGCATATTTTTTTTTTTCCAGATAGTTGCTAGAAATCTCTTCCGTCCTTAAACAAAGCATCCCTGTGCTACATCAGCTTGCGTCCCTGTGCTACATCAGCTTGCATTTTCGTTGGATTATGTTTGGGTGGTGCCTTTTCCCTTACTTCAGCACGCAGTGCCGGAGCCACAGCCTCAGGAAGTAGACTGTAACCAACAGATTCCCTGGCCCTTTTTGTGCTTTGCATCCTATTAACTTGCTGGTTGGAAATGCAGGACCTATCTCAAACACAGAGAGAAATGGATGGACGAGGAAAAGCTACATTGCATGTACAACCAGAGGAAGCCATTCAGAGTGACCAAAAGAGAAGGGCCCTTCTTCCAGACTTGTGACAATCATTTAACTAAAAATGTTCATTATTTTAGGATCTTAACCATCAGTTCGCAAAACTGACAGTGGCTTAGCTAACTGTCAATATCAAAAAAGTAATGTCTGTGATGTCTGTGATGTGAACTTTAGGAGTTTGCTCACCTCCATCCTGGAAAACGTCTACATCGAAGTCAGACTTACATGAGCCAGTGCAATGCCCACAATATATACATATACACAAATTTACCCAACATGATATTGATAAATACCTGTTAAAATGAATCATGGCCCTCCCAAGTATCCTTTTGTTGGTTTGTTTCTTTTCACTTTATTATTATTATTATTATTATTATTATTATTATTTTGGTTTTTTTGAGACAGGGTTTCTCTGTGTAGCCCTGGCTGTCTTGGAACTCACTCTGTAGACCAGGCTGGCCTTGAACTCAGAAATCCGCCTGCCTCTGCCTCCCAAGTGCTGGGATTAAAGGCATACGCTACCACCGCCCGGCTTCACTTTATTATTTTTGCTTCAGATAGTATCTCGTTGTGTAGCCCAACTGGCCATGACCTTGCTATCCTCGGGCTTCCACTGAAGCTTCGATACTGCATCGATCCACCACTACACCCAGTTCCAAACTTTCTATTTTAAATGGGAGCTGCAGGATTTAAGTTTTTGCAGCTGAAAATATGATAAAGAGGCTTGCAAACACAATGTAAAGAGAGACTCCATATCATCTTGAAAGACTTTCTACTTTACAAATCTAAGCAATCCTATTCTGTTCTCTTCTGAAATCTTCTGTGATCGTATATCGACTAGCCAATTTAAGAACCTTGTTTAAACTCTGTTGTCAGTGCCCTGAGGCTTGTACAAATGTCGGGCCTTATCAGACATTCTTCCTACTATGAGCAGCTGCTTCCTGGAACGAGAAGCTCAGCCTGTTACTGAATCAGGATTCTCAGGAGAGTTTGGGTTTTTTCTTCTTCTTTTGTTCCTTTAGTTGGTTATTTTCTGCCTCTGTCATATGGAGATTTAGCATTGTCCCTTACACACACACACACACACACACACACACACACACACACACAGGAACTCACACTGAGCTCAGCTAATCTCTAGGCTGTTTTAGAGAATAGCCCTTAGAATCTAATAGAGCTGCCCATATGCACATGTGTATAGAACCACTCACTAGAATGCAGACATGGGTCACACCCCTGGAGAAAAAGGACTCTCTCTTCCCTTACAAACCATCCTAGTGCCAATAGTTCTTCAGGCGGGTGTGGGGCCTCACCCCTTCTGAGTCATGCAGAAATGTAGACTGTCTTGATCTGGTACAGGTCTTAATGCAGCAGCCACAAATGACTGTGCACCAGTCATATTATGTCCAGAAGACACAGTTTCACAAGCGGCTTCCCCAACCCTAATCTAAGATAATTGCATATCTCTCTTCGTTTTTGGTTTTTTTTTTTTTAGATTTATTTTATTTATTTTATGTGTATGAGTACACTGTAGCTGTACAGATGGCCATGAGCCATCATGTGGCTGCTGGGAATTGAACTCAGGACCTCTGCTTGCTCCAGCCCTGCTTGCCCGGCCCCACTCGCATTATCTCTCTTTTTTCCCCTCTGCCAAGATGTTCCCTGAGCATAGGGATAGATTGTGGGACAAAGATCCTATTTAGAGTTGGGTACATCACAATCATTTATTCTTTACCCTTGGACCAGTTGAATTACCTGCATCTTCTGAACAACACAAAAGCTTCTTTGATGAGTGCTACCCTAATCAATAGACATAAGACAAGTATTTAGAAAGTTACTTTATAGTTTGATATTATGCTGGCTTTGCAAAAATGGTAATAGTAGGTTCTTCCCATGGGCCTATGACTGCCCTAGCCATGGGTTCTTCCCATGGGCCTATGACTGCCCTAGCCATGGGTTCTTCCCATGGGCCTATGACTGCCCTAGCCATGGCTTCTTGCTCAGGATTACAGGATGAGGCATGAGTTTCCTCCTATGCAATGTTCCTTTAATTCAATCAGAAAGCAATTGGCTATCCTGGTAACGATCATCAGATCAACCACGTTCCCAGCTTTTACTCTAGAAACAGGGTCTCACTAAGTTCTCAGATTGGCGTTAAACTCACTCTACAGATCAGGCAAGATTTGAGCTTAGTCAGTCTTCCTGCCTTATCTTCCAGAGTAGCTAGTATCCATAGGTCTGCATCTCCAGACCCAGAGTTTCTTCATAAGGCAGCAAAGAACAGAAAGCTTCAATAGCAGAGAAACCTTCTACAATATGATACCTGCCCATGGGCCTACTCTTTGGGCCTGCTCCAAAATACTGCTAAAAAGTCAAATTTGTATAGAATATCAATTTTCTTATATAGCGTTTTCTGCCTATGAGATAATACTGAATAGCAATTAGAATCAAATGTTCATTTCTTGTCAAAGATTGCTACCCAAAGACTACAGAAGCATTTAGGGCTTGAGGGTTCCATTCCATGACAGAGATGTTGTTAATTTGAAAATAATGAAGAGGTCAATTACTAAATCACCATCCATGGTGTATGCCTTGAAAACAAGAGCTGATTTAGCTTTGTGAAAGATTCCTAAGAAAGACAATGATACAGAGCTTGCTTTCCAACTTACAGAAGAAAATGGAAGGATAAGGAGAGATATGTTTAGTTGGGCAGTGGTGGCACACACCTTTAATCCCAGCACTTGGGAGGCAGAGACAGGTGGATTTCTGAGTTCGAGGTCAGCCTGGTGTACAGAGTTCCAGGACAGCCAGAGCTATACAGAGAAACCCTGTCTCAAAAAAACAAAACAGAACAAACAAAAAAAGAGCTAATATTCAAATTCTAAGTACAAAAGAAGACTTTGTTATGAGTTATGGTATTCTTTGAAATCAGGCTTCTGAAGCAAAACACTTATGAAACCCATCCCAATGGGGAGTTGGGTGCAGTTAACAAGATGCTGAGGAAAAAGCTAGATAGTGAAATTGGATGAGGACTATATAACAAGAACCAAAAAAGCCCATAGCCTGTTCCTTTTCATCCACTAGACCAGAACCTGCATCGCCAGATGCTGGGATGGAGTGGGCAGGGAAGCCAGGTGCAGACAGACCACCATCTTTCCACTTGGGGCCAGGACTTCTTTGGGCACATGAGTTACCCTGATGACTTCATAGGTGCACTTCTGTGCACTTTCTCATGCCTCCAATGAGGATGAATCAGGGTGAGTCAGAGCTTCCTAAAACAGCGCACTGGTATAGCTAACTAGTACGTCATTAATTCAGGGAGGCATGTTAGGTTAGGGAGAAGAAAAAGTAGACTTCCACATGGGGCTCTTGTAGGCCATCTAGGCAACCAGAGATGGCCTTGCTAATATAAACACACATGTACACTCAGGGTGGGGGGTGGTGCACGGGCCTACTAAACTGCTGTCTGTTTTTCTGTTGCTTGAATGAGACCCAGAAGGTATAAAAAGTTTCAGATTTTCAAAAGCTGCTTAAAAGGACAGTCACTGTTTTAGAACAGCAGTTGAAAACTGTCAGGATCCATTCAGAATCCTCAGTATAATCAAGAACAAATGCCGAACTCAGCCATCAGAGGGATGGGTAACAATGATCCAACTAGAGGAGCCAACTGATCATCCTCCTGATCATTTTGCAGCAGACGCTCCTAGAAGGCAGGACACTAAAGCCTCTTTGGTCATTAGCTCCTCGGCCCAGAGATACTCTGCCTTAGATTTCACAAGCACCCATCGTAAACTCTGTGTCTCTGAGGACTCTCCTTTCACTGTTGCCACAAAGCTCCATAGGCCCCTGCCTTCCCACTGTACCCAGAGGTGATGTTGAGCAAGAACTGGGAACAAAGGCAGAAATCTAAGGCTGAGCATTACACCTAAACAGGCTGAATGCTGATACAGAGAAACTGGAGAGAGGATGAGGTCTCCCAGATTGTTAAGTCCAGTGATGTTCTTCTTTTAAAAAATCTCTATTGCGTAGGTAGGTATTTATCAGTTCATAGAAAAATGGGAGAAACCACTTCTATCAAGATCTGTTGATAATATAAGGGAATCTGTGACTCTTGACCTCAGAGTAATTAATGAAGGCATCACTCTCCAGAAGGAAGGACTCTGAAGAGTGATAGTAGGGAAACCCACATCCGTATAACATAGAGCATCCATTAGCATGAAAGTCTGTGCAAGGCAGATCAACGTTCAATCATGAATAAGTCAACGAATTGTGATTCTATGAGTGTCACTGTGACATTAATGGTGTTTTCACTGAACCTCAGGATGGTAATAAGATTGCTGTGTGAGGTCTTAATGCTATTCCTTGATCCTAGTTTAGAAGCAAGAGGTATTTCAGTGGATTATAAACCTTTAATCATAACTGCCGTTACAGATGACAATAGAAGCTTCAGCCCTGCAACAAATTAATGTCTGCTTCTCGATGGAACTTTTGAGAAATAATATAAAATGAGAGAATGGTAAGCAGATGGCAGAGATACACAGAGAAGTATGTTTAAGATCAGTATGCCAAAGCAGAGATGAACCAGAGAGGATTAGCAGATTGGGAGAGAAACAGAAGTGGAACTGTGGATTCCTTGGGGCATGTCAACAGGGTGGTCAACACTGTGGTCTACCCGTGGCATCCTAATGATCCGTATGTATCTTCCTCACTGATGACACCATGGCCTTCCAGCCTGGATATGCATCATGTGTTTTGTTTTGTTCCTTCAGCTCAGGACCAGGATTCTTCCAGTTCTCCTCCAACTCTCAAACCTGTACACACACTTGGGTATATCTAAGTATATAGGCATTGGGTAAACAGGTTGACCCATTGTGTCATGATGACAGAGCACTTTGGATCTTCCCTTTGAATTTGAATGACTCCTCTTCTTGTGAAGCTGGGCTTATTGACTGAAGGCCATTATCATGGTGAGATGAATGAGAGGAAGTGGTTACATAAGCCCTTTCCTCCTTTTGTGTTTATAGCTACCCAGAAGTGAACATCAATATTTAAATGTCTGGATTATCTGAGGCTTGTAAAAAACCAATTAGCTATTCCTCAGGCCCAGAGTTTGGAGCCTTTGTCGGGCAGAGCATGGAACTGTTTAGTTCTTGTGGTCAGAGGAAGTGGACTCAGAGAAAGGTTAGAGTGGTAAGGGTCATTGCTGGGTTAGTGGAGTCTTATGGGAGAGTCCACACTGAAAGAAGAGGTCAGATCCAAATCAGGAGCCTGGGGTAGCCCTTGGGAGGCAGTTAGTGGAGGATGAAGCAACACGAATCCTGGCTACTTTGGGAACGTGTGGGGGAACATGCCTTTAATTTTTGAACAGTTAGGACCACCTCTGCCTTCAAAACAATCCTGCCAGATTGGAAAGGCTTACTGAACTGCAGTAATTCGCTTCTTTGAAATGAAGATGTCTTCTCCCTTAGGAGGTTACACATTCGTATCTAGATATAGGGTCTGATTCCCAAGCTGAAATGACTCTCTGCAGGGACATCTATTCTTAGGCTGGAGCAAATGGCCTTGACCCTTGGGATTAGGGCTCATGTTTATTAGGTATTCATTTCCTTAGTCCAGACTCCTAGGATGTCTGTCAGGAGACCAGAGTTCTTGCCTCATTGGTATTCCTTTTCCTAGTTGGAGACATCATTAGCTGTCGAGGCAATATTCATTTATCTATTTCTTCTTTATTAATAGAACTTCCTTTCTGTTTCTGGATGATGGTTTCCAGGAAAGAATTTACCTCCTTCATCAAGGAGAACAGGTTTAACTGGCATAGCACTTCCTGACTTGAGCTCAGACACATTGTCTAGAGAAATGAGATAAGCATGTGGCTAATGAAAGTAAAGAGAACAAGGTCAGCTTTTTAGCAATTATTTGTTGAACACATGCTATGGTTTTTGTCCCGTGGACTGGACACTGCCACTAAGGCTGAGGCCAAATCTGCTGCCATAGCTAACTTCCTCCCACCATCGGATTCTGTTAGGCTTTCTTACGTGCCCACGAACTGGCAGTTTCAGAGAGTTAGTGGAAGGGTTAGAGCCTCTGCCAGACCCTCTCTTCTTTATGGATGGGGTGCTAGAACCATCACTTTGCTGAAATATGGCCTGACAACTGGGACAGGGGACTAGAACATTCTGGAAGAACAGGTCAATGCTAGTCACAAAAAATATAAAAGTTCATAGTGGTAAATATAACATACCCATCCAGAGATAGCTACAGTTTTCAAAGTGCAGAACAGTAAATGTAACTTTTATCATTATTCTAACAGTTTTAAAGTGTATCTGATCTTTATCAAACAGATTCAGACAGAGTACATATTCTGAGCCTCAAAACATTAAGATTGCTTTTATGGAATATGACTATTATCTGAATTTTTATTTAAAAAGAAAAATATGTGTGCCTATGTGACAATTTCAGCTGGGAATGGCTGTGGCATATTTAAATATAAACAAACTCTGAACAGGATTGAATTTTCTATGCAAGTGAATTCGTTTTCTTAAAAGTGATGCTATTCTGTTGGGAGGTTAAGGTGATTCTTTTTCATTAGACTCTTTCTGGATTGTATTTTAAATGCTTATCAACATTTAAATTCTCATTCTGTAAAGACAAAGCCACATAACAGTCCTGATTGTCAGTTAAATTTATATAGAACAAAAGTATCAAAAATGACCAAACTGTGTTACTCTGTTACCCCTTGACCTTAGCAGATAGAATTGACTAATCAAGAAGAGCATCTGTTATATACTACCTGGATATGATCTGGGGCTGCTTTCAGTGCCGGTCTGGATGCAGCTCAGCTGCCAGTTCTGAAGCAGTCTTCCATACTGAGCTGAGCTCAGGGATTTGTTGTGTTTACCCAGAATATGCTTGTTTTAGAAAGAGTACCCTGCTTCTGGAAACAACCTTCAAAACTTGGGAGTTCAAATCTGAAGTGTGGTTCCACGGATAGATGCTATTTGCTTAAACTCTAGCCTGTGGTATCTTGGAATTCAAACCATGTATCATCCATCAAGCTAAAGTTTTGAAGGCTGTGGTAGAAAAATGTCACAGTAGTGGCTTTGGGAACCTTTCTCTAGGGACATTCTGTACGATGCAACAAGAAGGGGTGAACTTCACCCATTTGGAAGCACACCGGCATCAGAAGAGAGAGATCACTGTCAAACAGCCATTTGCATCCATCAGCATTGGTTCTATACTGCTGATCTGCCATTCCTGTCAAATTTTGAGAATCTATTTCTCAATCCAATGTGATATGGAATTCCATGGACAATCCTGGAGAATTAAGAAGTCTAATCTGCCTTTCTTTCCCAAGTCCTTAGCTGAGGTTAAGAGAGAGGTTAATTTTTACCTACTTCCTTTGCCCACCCTCGAAACCACACAACATAGGCAAAGATCTGATTTATTAAATTAAACCCTAAGGAAACAGAGGTTAAGAGCGAAAGAGTGTGGGTGATATTTAGCTGGACTATATTTTTGGCAATGATGACTAGTTAATTCTGATGTTGCAAGAGAAATCCCAAACCTGAATACAGGAGCCAGGAATTGCTTAATCTCTAAGGAAATCCAGGGCCCTCTAAGTTTTCCTGAATCAACTGTAGTAAGCTAGAGGGCTATGAAAATCCCCCAAGTCCCTTTCCTCTATCTTCCCGTTGCAGCTGAAGAAAATGGAGGAAGGAAACTATCCAGCTGGCAAAAGCTGAGTTTCCAGATTGGCCAATTAAAGAGCTCAATGTATTGCCAGGAAAATGATTCAACACTGTGATGCCAATGACACCTACTAAAGCCATCATTTATCTTATTATTCTCATCAAGCTAGATACTGTGTGTTGTGTGTGTGTGTGTGTGTGTGTGTGTGTGTGTGTGTGTATGGGAATAATGGAATTACCTTCTTGCCAAGGCTATACCACATACACACACACACACACACACACACACACACACACACACACACACACATTGGACTGGAATTGGGGGAGGAGAGAAGGAGACCGAGAGAGGAGGACAGGGAGAAGAACAGGGAGGAGGGAGAGGGAGAGAGAGAGAGAGAGATCTCAAATTACATTGAAGAATCAGCAACTTGTGTCCTTGTCTTTTCCCCATTTCTAAGTGAGAAGTCTAGACTGTGGTCATAGTCATTTTCTACCAGCATTAACTGTCAGTGATGGAAGAATCACATTTGCATGCTGTGGATGGGATCAGACCACCCTGATTCTGGATATTACACTAGTAGCACTGAGGTAGGATGATTATATCTGTGGTTAAATGTGGGATTATTCTATTTTGTAAATCCGTGGCTATATTGGTTATCTATTTCCACAAAAATTCTGTTAACATTCAACCACAAGATTCAGTAGCTTAAAACAACAATCTTTTTCTTTAGCTCTTGAGTTTGTGGCTTGGTTGGGCAGTTCTAATCTTGGCTAGGCTTGGCTGATCTTGGCTGAGCTTACTCATAGGCCTGTGACTCAACTGGTGGTTTGGCTGGTGGCTTACTGGTCTAGAATAGACTCATCTAGAACCATCTGGCTCTGCCTACATTATCTTTCCTCCTCCACAAACCAGCTTGGGCTTGTTCTGATGTTGGTGGCAGGGTTCTGAAAGAAGCAAAAGCACATAGGACCTCTTGAAATCAGATTTACTCTATAATTAATCCCTTATATCCTAACCTGCTGGCCTTAGCAAGTCACAAAAGATGTGGGAAAATAGATTCTACTTTCTTTTTTATTTTCTATTAAGTTGATCTATTATTATTATTATTATTATTATTATTATTTATTTATTTATTTATTTATTTATTTATTTGGTTTTTCAGTTTCCCCCGCCCCGAGACAGAGTTTCTCTGTATATCCTTGGCTGTCCTGGAACTCACTCTGTAGACCAGGCTGGCCTTGAACTCAGAAATCCACCAGCTTCTGTCTCCCAAGTGCTGGGATTAAAGGCGTGTGCCATCACTGCCCTACTTATTATTTTTAAATCATTTTTTCCAGACTAGTTGTCTCCCTCCTGGGTTCCACTCTCCAACAGTTCCTCATTCCATTCCTTCTTCCCAACCTCCAAGAGAATGTCCCCACCCACCCCACCAGACTTCCCTATTCCCTGGGGCCTCAAGTCCCTTGAGGGTTAGGTGTGTCTTCTCTCACTGAAGCCAAATGAGGCAGTCCTCTGTTGCATATGCATGTTGGGGGGTAGGGGAATCATATCAAGAGGTATATGTTGCCTGGTTGGTGGCTCAGTGTCTGAGAGATCTCGGGAGTCTAGGTTCGTTGAGACTGCTGGTCCTCCTATAGGGTCATCCTCCTCATCTTCTTCCAGCCTTTCCCTAATTCAACCATAGGGGTCCCCAGCTTCTGTCCATTGGTTGGGTATAAGTACCTGCATCTGTCTCAGTCAGCTGCTTGTTGGGTCCCTCGGAGGGCAACCATGCTAGACTCCTGTCTGTAAGCACACCGTAGTATCAGTAATAATGTCAGGCTTGGATCCTTCCCTTGAGCTTGATCCCAGTTTGGGCCAGTCAGTGGGAGAACCCTCTGGAATGTACCAGAGACCTGGGAAGTGAGAGATGCTCAGGACTCAGAGGGAGGGACCTTGTAGAGTCCACCTCCAGTAGAAAGACAGGCATCAAGTGGAGGGATGTGGTTGCCATCCCACAGTCAAAAACTCTGACCCAGAATTTTCCCCATCTAAAAGAACTGTGGTGACAAGAATGGAGAAGAGACTGAGGGAAAGGAGGTCCAGTGACCAGCCCATATTGAGATCCAGGGATCCAGCTCTACTTTCTTTTTTAAATAAAGCATTTTGGAGATGAGTGTTTCAATATTTAACTCAGGCTGGCTTTGAGCTTGCAATCATTCTGGAGTAGCTGATATTATAAGCACATGTAATTGTTCCCAGTTTAGTCTCCACCTCTTGGTGGAAGTTGCTACAAAATCACACAGTAAATACTGTGACTGTGCGTAAAGTGGAGAACTACAAACATTTTTCCAATCAGTTAACCACAAAATCACTCGGGAAATTATGTAAATAAGAGGAGAGAGTATTTGAAAGAGGTGGTAGCCAAGAGATGGCAGGATCTCTTTATCACTCAGATCTCTCAACAGTCTTGTTATTTTATAAGCAGCTCTCTTCTAAGAAGCCCCTATTTTAACCATAGACCTTACTATCAGAAAACTTACTGTTGACTCTGTTTCCCTGGCCATAGTGACAATCCAAAGATGGACATCTGTCCCAACCTTGGTTAATCAGCTATCTTATGCCTTATCCCATAGCTCAACTTTATGTTTTGCCCCCCTCCTAGGAGATGATCCAGCTTGATGAAGGCCACTCAAAATGCTTCTGACAGTGGGAGGTGTGAGAATCCATGAATCCAGGAACTGACATCACCCACAACCTCATGGACAAAGCAAGCTTATGACACTAAAATTGACACCTGGAGAGTACCTAGACAATGGGGAAATAAAACCTCAGGTTGGTCCAGTCCCTTTTACAATAGTTCACAAACTTTGCCATACCCATTGGTCCTATGCATTGGTTTTGGAAGGCAATTCTTACTCTCTTCTTTTCCAATGCAATCTAGGAGCTGGTCCTTAGGAGCCGGTCTAACAAACCCAGGTAACGTATATAGAATGAGGGTTGGGGAGGCGCTTGCTGCTTTTTAGCATCTTTTCACTGTGGTCTTACTTATTCTGTTAGAAAGAAATATGAGCTTGAACACTTTAACATCTTCAATATCTAGCTCAGTGTCATCCACATTTTGAAGTCCCTTTCCTGTCTTTTCTGCTACATCCATTTCCTCTTTATGCTTTTGATGAACCTCACACATATGTTAGAAATACCCATATCACTTATGTTTACAATTCTATCTGCATCCATCTAGTAAAATTGTGATTCCTTCCTTTAGGATAGACATTTTAAAAAATCTTATTTACCTTTGTATTCTTGGATCATAGCATTGCATTGATTTTAATAAAAATGCAAGTATTCTAAAGATTAGTCTATTAAAACTTTAAGCCATTAATATCCTAGCTTGAATTCATTGATAAACATTATTTAAGAATGTACTTACTCACCCATCAGTAACTCTAAATCTTGGCTGCACAGTTGAATCACCTGGGGAGCTTTATAAATATATTGGTGCTTGAGCTTCACCCCAGACCAATTAAATCCGAATTTCTGGGATTGGGGCCCAGCCATCAATATTTTTAATAGATTTCCAAGTGGTTCTAATATGCAGCCAGGATTAAGAAGCACTGCCCTGAATGTAGTTTCTGTCTGACACAAAGAGCCAGAGTCAAAGGAAAGATTGCATCCAGCTGGGAGTAAGGCATGATGAAACAGGGAGTTTTGAATTAAATGTTAATGGATGGGTAGCATTTCAGTCACAAAACATAAAGGAAGAAAAAAGACCATGTAGGTATCGAAGGCACTGTGAATATACCAGAAAGGTGTATGCAGCTGATCACAATGGAAGCATTCAGGGTAGGGCAAAATAGCATTTACTGCATGCTTTGTGCTAAGCACTGGTCATTCATTTGTCAATTAATCCTCACAATTATAACTTAAGGAGAGAAATAGTTTGTGGATGAAAAGAACAGAGAACATAAGCATTTGCCTAAGATCATACAAGTGGTAGTTAGAGGTGGACTTAACGCCGAGTCTAAGATGATCTCCAGGCCAGAGCATCCCATCCTAACCAGGACTGGAAGGAAGGTGAGTGGCACCTGCTAGCTGCTACTGTTTCCTGACCTCTGTCTCCACCAATTGAAACTAATGAGGGATTTGTGGGCTCAGCCCAGGACTGTCTGTTTTCATGAGTAGATCTCAACAGGGTTAGTGCTTTTGGCTGTGGCCTACATTCCCTCACCAGGTAGATTTAGCCTGGTTGCTCTCGGACATGAGCTCTGGTGGCCTAGTCACATGCCTAGCTCTCTGTGTACCACCTATCTGATTCAAAAGTTAAAGGATGGAGGGAAACTTAACTTTGAGCTGCAATGATTTCCAAGAATGATAATTCTAAGAGATCATTTCGTGCCTCCAATATTTCCTACTCATTTTACTTCAGATTTTTGAAATGATTGCAATATTCTGTTCTTAGCCTTTCCCCAAAGCAGACCACAACATCTTGACCACTTCCCACCTAAAGCTTCGGTCTCCTCTCTCTCAACTGGCTTCCCGGGGCAGCACGACAAGTTGGATGCAGCTAAGTTAAGGCAGAGAAGGGATTGTGCTCTTCAAGCTAAACACCAGAGATTTATTGTCCAGTTTTCTTTAACACAACAGTGCTAGACCAAAAGGGAAATCAATAGAGAGATTTTTCTAGAGCCAGAAAGTGACACTAGATGGAGTTAAGAAATGTATTTTCTAGAACTTTCTTATTGCAAATGGAAAAAAAAATGAAACTACCTTAAACTAATTTAAGCAAATAGAAGAAAAAAAATAACTAACACTCTAAAAATGTATTGCTTATATCTTCAGGGAAGGTTTGACCAGTATTCATTCTCTGCTTTATGTCCATTATATTCATGGACACCATTCTTTTTTTATTTTTATTTTTATTTTATTTATTTATTTATTTATTTATTTATTTATTTATCGGTTCTTTCGAGACAGGGTTTCTCTGTATAGCCCTGGCTGTCCTGGAACTCACTCTGTAGACCAGGATGGCCTCGAACTCAGAAATCCGCCTGCCTCTGCCTCCCAAGTGCCGGGATTAAAGGTGTACGCTACCACCGCCTGGCTCCTGGACACTATTCTTAAACTCTGGGTGAATTGCCTTTAGTTTTAAGACCAACTATATTATAGCTAATACCAGTCATGTTAGGAGCAAAATATTCTTAAAATTTTATACTTACTCAATACTTATAATCAACACTGTGACTAGATTAGTTTGGTTTTGTACCCATAGCCAGATCAATCAATACACGCAAACAGATGTAATTTTGTTGAAAAGATGGCCTAGCTCATATGCCTATCTCTGCCCAACATGACCAAGGAATTTTAGTGCTTTTGGTAGTATAAGCATCAATCACACGAGACATCTCAAGCAACTTGATCTGAAACTGGGATAAAATAACTCCACAAAAGAAATTGAAAATCTAAAAATCAGAGGGGGAAAAGACAGAGAGGCTACAGAGGCAAATATGGCAGTGACCACTACAATAATTCAAAAGCTTAGATTTGGAGCAAATGGAGTCTCTTCTCGCATGTACCTAAGATGAGAGCCACAAGAAGATTGGCCTTACTAGGCTATAGTTCATACATCTAACCCCATGGCGATTGCCATACTGCCACCATACAAATCAGATGAACTATGAGCCAGCAAATTCTTGCTCATCTCTTCTGCTTGATGGTTAAACTATAAAGCATCCTGTGCTTTAGGAAGTTTATAACAATGTGTCCATCTTCATGCTGATAGATACGATGGTTAATTGAGTTTCAAGTGTTAACCTCGATGTGTCATTTGCATATGTATTTCAATTTCATCACCAACCTTTTTTTGTCCAAGCTTTAATGAATCATTCATTAACTGGCTGAAATGTTCTACTTTTACATATTATTTGAATTATCATCAATAAGTAGAAAAATAAGCCACTCAGTAAGAGATAGAGAAACATCTTGTTCTGTTGGGGAGAAAAAAAAAAAAAACCTTTGTGTTTGGTTATCAGGCTTAATAAATGATACCTTAACATATTAGAGTAACAGTCAGAACACATAGACTGATAAAATGGCTGTATTCATATTATACAATTCCATCATACTTCTTAGCATGTTAGTGAACAAAGCTGGCATAGAGCGAATATAAGGCCTATGGCAATGATGCTCTGTTAGACCTTTGAGTATGGGGCATTAACACAGATACATCAAAATGTTCTTTCTTTCTTTTTTTTTTTTTCCTTTGGTTTTTCGAGACAGGGTTTCTCTGTGTAGCCCTGGCTCTCCTGGAACTCATTCTGTAGACCAGGCTGGCCTCGAACTCAGAAATCTGCCTTCTTCTGCCTCCCAAGTGCTGGGATTAAAGGTGTGCGCCACCACCGCTTGGGAGCTTCATTCTTTTAAGTATTTACAATAATCACTAAGGATAGGGAAGGACAGATATCTGGTTTAAATGAAAAGGCACAGAACAGAGAGCATTCATGAGTAGCAGGAACTAAAAGTTCATTGAACTCAGTTTAGGACCTTCCTTGTCTACCATCTTAGCTCAGTTCATCTTGCTTATACTGACATTTCTCTTGTTTTTCCTCCATCATTGACAGTTTTATATTTTATTGATTACCTTTCAAGAAAAAGTTTGAAAGTTATCAACTGTCGTCCTCAATATTAAAATAAAATATATTTCCAGAGAGAAAGGCAATAGAGTATTTAAAATTCTGGTCTTTGTAGATTGACTCACTCCAAACCATCAATCATTTTGGCAATATGATTTGCAGAAGTTAATGGACTTACTTTCGCCTTAGCTTTTTATCCATGTAATGTTAAAATAGAGTAAATAATAGTGCATGCATCTTAGGAACTTCTACACAGAATATACACTTAACATATGACAGTTATGATCATTAACATCATCACATGAAAGAGAATTATGTATGTGGGGAGAAGTTACCATGGTGACTAAGGATAATATTTTATACATAATAGATGTAAAATATGCCATAAGAAAATATGATTGGGACATATTTTTAAATCATAGTCTGATAGAATTGTTCTCATTCTTAAGACCCTTGGCCATGGGGCTGGTGAGATGGCTCAGTGGTTAAGAGCACCAACTGCTCTTCTGAAGATCCTGAGTTCAAATCCCAGCAACCACATGGTGGCTCACAGCCATCCATAATGAGATCTGATGCCCTCTTTTGGAGTGTCTGAGGACAGCTACAGTGTACTTACATATAGTAAATAAATAAATTAAAAAAAAAAAAAAAAAGACCCTTGGCCTGCCGGGCGGTGGTGGGGCATGCCTTTAATCCCAGCACAAAAAGGCCCTTGGCCCTTGTTTTTAATGGAGACATGAGTGCAGGCTACTTGAGACCTTTTTATTTTGGTCAAGCAAACACAGCATGGTTACTCTCATACACAAGGAGAATGAAACATGCCAGGAGCTGTTTTCTCTTCACTTCCATTAGCTGGAAGTCCTTGGCCAAAAGCCTCCTGTGAACCTGTCTACAGAGACACAGCTCACTTCCTACAGGGCTGTACAGCTCATCCTGCTTCTCAGACATGTGTTCTACTTGTTCACTCCACCCCTCTCTAGCCTTTCTCTGGGCATGGAGGTTACCTTTACCAAGCAATGTGGGCTTTGGTTAGGATCTACAACTGGAATTTAGCAGAGATGTGTGGTTGGGGTACCAATTCTTTAGGTTCTCCTTGTCTAGCTACTATTCATGAACTGTATCTATCCCTTTGGTAGTTCTTCCCACTGGTCATTCCAAGCCAGGTACCATTGGATGCTCCATTTTTGCATCTTTTATGTCAACAACTTTCTACATCCACGTCCTTCTCCCATGGAACTGCATTATCCCTTGCTGGTTACTCTAAACCCTGCTCAGTCTGTACAGTCTATTAAACTCTCAACTGTTCTTTCTGGGCATGCCATGTGCTTTTTTACTCTATGTATTATCTACTCCCTATGTATAGTTTAGTCTTATGCATTATGAGAAAATTCTGACCAATCAACCTTTCTTCCATCCTAATACATTAAACAAACAAAAGCAACAAAAACTTCTAACCAAACAAACATGGCATTGTTCTAAGTTCTTCTGACAAAACTAATACGATTTCTGAAGGCACAGTCACATGAATAAGTTTCTACCACTACTGGAAAAAAATATTAATAGAGATGAGATTGAAAGGGAAATTCACTCTTGAATTTGTGACCCTCATGCTAAACAGCACCTTTAAAATTATGCAAAGATACGTTTCCTTTCCTTTTTATTTTATATTCTATATTGAGAATTCTCGTTGATGCTTATAACTTTAAATATGGTATTTTTCCCATTAAGATCATGCAGGGTACCTTTGACATCTTCCTTCTATATGTCACAAAGGTTGCAAATTATTTTTGTTTAAGGATTGGTATGAAATTTTATTCTGGGACCAAATATGTTACTCTGGAAACAGGTTCAAAGAATTCATTATTGGACTCAGATCTCATAATTGGAAACAAATTCACACATCTCAAACTCCTTAATTAGCACATGCCAGACTCCCCTTCATTTTCATTGTTGGAAGTCACTTCGTTGATATTAAGTTTTTTATCCTTCTGAAAAGCTCATCTCCCTGTAACCTTTCTACATTATCGTATATGCCTTCTATTACACTGAAAACATTCTGCCATAGAACAGTTAAAGCAAAGCAGGAAAGATGATCCTTGAAACAAGGGCCAAGGGAGTTCAAACCTAAGTTAGGAGAAAATAAAAGAAAAAAGTTGTCTTCAGGCAAGAACAGTTCTTAGTCACTTTTAGCTCTGAGTATATAAGGAACCATGTAAGTAGCCCTCTCTGGTGGGCCTGCTCACAAGCTTGTATTAGTGTCTGGATTGCTGCCTTTCCTGCTCTTCTCACAGGGAAGTGGACTGCACTGTATGGGGGTGCAGAATCCTATACGAAATCCAAGAAGTTTTCTACTTAATCAAATGCTCCAGGATTCATTAAGTGTAATTGAGAAATTCTGAAATCACTCCCACATTGTCTGGTAGAGATGTTTTTGGTTTTTTTGTTTTTTTTTTCATTTCTTTTATTAGGTATTTTATTTACATTTCAAATGTTATCTCTTTCCTGGTGTCCCCTCAGAAAACCCCCTATCCCCACCCCTCTCCCCCTTCTCACCAACACCCACTCTCGCTTCCTGGCCCTGGCATTCCCCTACACTGGGGCATGGAGCCTTTATAGGATCAAGGGCTTCTCCTCCCATTGAGGACCGACAAGGCCATCCTCTGCTACATAACTAATGTACATTTGCAACCCTGTGTGGTGGCTCACGCCTCCAACTCCGACACTCAGGAGGCAGAGGTAGGAAGATTATTGTACATTTGACACCAGCTTGAGATAGGAAATGAGTTCCAAAACAGTTTGGGGATATAAAGTAAGACCCTGTCTCACTCTCTACCCCCTCAAAACAAAACAAAACAAAACAACAACAATGTATTTGCAATAATGTATCTTTGTCTAGGAATGTGTTAAATAGTTTTAAACCATCATCAAGAGAATAACTATCATTTTTCTAGACCCTGCATTGACAAGATTCTTGCTACTCAGAGAGTGTTCTGTGGAGCAGGAAGTTGACATTGTTTGAGAATTCGTTAGAAATACAGAATACCAGGCCCTGTGGAGATCTTCTGAACCAGAATGTATATTTTATGTTGATCACCAGATGACCCGTGTTTAGCCATATTTGTTTATGAAGTTAACACTTCTTACATACTTCAGACATTTGAATCATAGAGGGGTTTCAGACATCACCCAACCCTGCATTCTTCCCCTTTGAATTGCACTGGGTTGTCTTCTCACAGAGTGTCAGTGTCAGTTGGGTTTCATTGAAGGTTTAGAAAGTCCTGCTGGTGAAATAATGTGAATAATTGACATCAGGGTTTCTCAGAATCTTGAGTACAGTAATATGTGTTTTGATTCTAGGGTGGCATAGTAAGCTTATAAAACAATGTTACAACACAGCTGAACCTGGTATATCATTTTCATAGACATTTTATAAAATAGGGTGTCTGTCTTAGTCCATTCTGGGTTCAATCAACAGTAGGAACGTATTTCCTGAAGTTCTAGAAGTTGGAAAGATGCAAAATCAAGGCAGCAGAAGAGTCAGGGTTTGGGTGAGGGCTCTGTGGAGCAGGGTTCTGACATCCCCTGGGGGTGATGGTTGATGAGGGCTCTCTGCTCCCAAGACTGTACTTTGCTAACCTGGCAGAAGGGTGAAGGACAAAAGGTACAACAGACCTGCCCCCCTCCCAGCTCAATTCTAAAGTCACTATTTCCATTTATGAGAGCTGAGTTCTCAGAACGAAGCTATTCCTCCAATCCATACCTCTTAATACCATTGCACTGAGGGTAAATTAAATTTCAGCAACAAAGGGAAGAACAAGTGTTCAAACCATAGCACTACCCTTTAACTTGGGGGTAAGGGGGAGATATGTTCAGTTTTAATCATCTCATTTAAGAGACTCATATGCTTTGATTTTTTTCACTTCTTTATTTGGCAGACATTGGTACTTTATTCTAATAACCTATTGTTTGTTCTTTAAAACTGGTATGTAACTACTGCTGTTCTGCTTATAAAAGATGACCAAAATACAATGACTCCTTATTCTATTCTGTGCTGTTTTTATGATGTGGGAGAGTGGGCCGGTGCCAAGAACTGTGAATGTTGGAGATGTTACCCAAGAGCTCACAGGTTAGCTGACTCAAGGCTCATGGAAGCTGAAAGAAGACACAAAACTCTTGTGTGAGAGAATAATGTCTGTATCACTCATTTTGTATTAAGCAACATCTTGTTGACCTTCAAGTCCTTTTGATATGACATACCTATTGATGGCTGTTCATGGAGTGAGGTTGAATTGAAGATGAGGATCCTTGAACACAGGACACCCAAATCTGCCCTTAGCCCTCCAAAACGACATCATCTTTATTTTACTGGAAATAAAACAAATCTCTCTTTTACTCCTGAGGGTGACTTTCTCTTTCAGTATTGTTTGCTATACAGATGTCCTTGGAGAGATAGTCTTGGATCAAGACATTTAATGTTTATGCTCACTGAGTGTGCAGTAAAATGAAGGACCTGTGGAGTTTATCTACTATTTTTGTGGAGTCTCAGTAAGTATCTGTTTTTCTACATGGTTGTTTGGAAAATTCTGGCAGTTGAAACTTTATTATGTTCAAAATATAGCTTCTAAAATAACTCTGAGCATATGGTGGGGGTGGGGTCATCCTTTGAGATAGCAGGAAGGACCAGAGCTTGGAAAAATACACATGAGTGTAACTTGTTTTTAGCTACTTTGTGGGTTGGTCTTTCTCCCACCCTTCTTTACCCCTTTTCTTCCACCATTTCAACCCACTAACACTAGATAAGAAAGAAAAAAAGGATAGAAAAGGAAAGAGTTTCTTGAATAAAGTCAGGGGTCAGAAAGGGGATGGCATATCCTTAGACTACTTCCTGCTGATTAGAGACCTGGAATTCCTTGGGGCAAGTTTAATCTTCACCTGTCAGGATATCTAATTTCTTTTTCTTCTGTTTCTTCTTTGTGCATGACAACTTAACAAACCATGACCAATCATAAACAACAACTAAAAACAACCAACCAACAACCAACCAACAGTTCACCATGCCCCTTGAGGATTTAGCATTTGTATATGCTCTGAAAAGTCCCCAGACTTCCCAATGTCACATAATCTCAGAGACTCCCTGCAGCTGGAAACACCATGGCCCTGCTAGACCACAAGGCAAATCATAGGCAGCTGCTGTGAATACTCTGAAGCAGCCCTATATCCTATGCCTGAGATTAAAATGAAAACATACTCCTATAATATTTCTGTGTTTTTTTAAAGAAACCAAAATTCCAGAATTGTCACTACACATGAGATATATTACTAGCCACAGTGCGCACCCTTGCATCACTTCCCTCTAACGTGTACACAAGTATGTACTTTGTTATTAAGCAAGCATAACCTAGTTTGTGTGCATAGGAAGAGGAGAGTACTGATTTTAGAGGAAACCCACAGTTACTACCACACTGCCAATTTTGATAGTGATTTTGATAGTGTGAAGAGACACCATGACCAAGGCAACCTACAAAAGAAAAAATGTTATTTTGGGCTTGCTTAGAGCTTTAGAGGTTTAGTCCATTATCATCATGACAGGGAATATGGTGGCAGGCAGGTAGGCATGATGCTGGAGATGTTACTGAGAGCTATCTCTTGATCTTCCAGGAAACAGGCAGAGAGTGAGAGAAGGCCTGGTGTGGGCTTTTGAAATCATAAAGCCCACTCCCAGTGATACATCTCCTCTAACAAGGCCACACCTCCAAATCCCTCCCAAATAGTTCCATTAGCTAGAGACCAGGTATTTAAACATGAGCCATTCTCATTCAGATCACTACATGTGGGAAACACTATCCTAGTGAGAAATGCAACTATGAATAAATACTCCAGTCAAGATCACTGACAGTTATCAAGGTGAGACTGATGTAAGATTCCATGATATTTAGGTGACTGGCTTTTTTTTTTCTTTTTCTTTCTTTCTTCCTTTCTTTCTTTCTTTCTTTCTTTTTT
>NW_022196904.1:145815402-145818276 GCF_008632895.1 Mastomys coucha
AGAAATCCGCCTGCCTCTGCCTCCCAAGTGCTGGGATTAAAGGTGTGCGCCACCACTGCCTGGCTAGGTGACTGGCTTTTTAATATGAGAGATGCCGTTGCTAATTTGCAATATATCAGTTACAGACTTTAACAGCTTTCTATTTCTTTACAATTAGCTTATGGCAAGTTTTTCCTTGTAGTTTGTCTAACTAACCTTTTAAAGTATGCCTTATGCATTACTTCCCCCCCCCCCAAAAAAAATTCTGTTGCTGCTGTTAGGTTAATAGATTTTATTATGTTAAAGACCAAGCTTTATTTTAAGTCTCAAAACAGACTGGGACATTTTTAAGAATTTTACTCATATGTTTTGATTTATCAAAGCATTTTACATTTACTTAAAAAAAAATTCCATTCCCTAGAGAAGTCCATAATGTACTCCGTGCAAATTGAACATCAGAGATCTAATGCAGTCAAATGACAGAACAAGACTCAGAAGAAATTGTGGAGGCTTTGCACTTTAAAGAAAAAAATCTGTTTTTGTGTTACATTATGTTGTAAGTATTATGGAAATATCTGTAAGCTACACATCACCCATGTGCAAAAAACATTGTTTGTGCACAAACATATATAATAAAGTTTATTTTAAAAGGGTTCACTTTAAAGTCATAGTGTGTGAAAGAAAGAAGTATACTATGGCATGATTGCTTATCATAGAGGTTTAGATTGTGATCCCTAAGATCCAAGATTTAACTGTGAGGGATATTTAAATTATATAGTCTAAAGATTTGAATTTCATTTTGTGCTCAACAAAGGCACGTTTTAACAATAACATTTATTGAGCATGTACCATATACCTAACACAATGATGTCATTTCTTCTTTCAATACCTCAAGAAAGTAATAGCTTATGTCCTCCTTGTCACCCTACTCCTCAAACCCATTTTCCATGAGAATATTAAGGACAGGTCTAACTGGACCCCTGACATCTTAGAGACACTAAGGTGTGTCTCTATGAATCCTATGAATGACTATCTTTCTAGGTTCAGTTCCAGTCCATGGTGCTGACCAGACCATATGGGAGCTGCAAAGGGACTCTGCCCATTCTCCTACCTTACTTTTTAGTTTTTCTGTCTCATAGGGGTAATAGAAGACTACACAGGCCCACAGTTTCCCTGTAGTTCATATCTGCGAAGGATGACTTATTTTCTAAGCCTCTTATTTTATCATCTCTTATGATTTCACTAAGATGCTGATCTGTTCCTGTGCCTACCTGTGAAGTCCCTGGTGCTGTCTGGGTTACATGCCCAACTTAAAACTGTATATCTGATACTTCTATTGCCGTATCACTGTAAGGCTTTCAGTTCTTGTTTATGCTTCTTGACATCAGTGCAACCTTCCAGAGAAGCAATCTCAATACTATTGTGTTATGTTTTTAATTTACTTACTGGCATGTGCAAATTGTTTATGCTTCTACAGTCGAAACTGTGTAAAGAGTAAAATATTTATTTCTCCATTTGTATACCATTTTTTTCCCTAACAACCCATAATGTCTTGATACATGCCTGAGTTTTTGAATTTTGTCTCTTTATTTCTCAGTTACCATTGGACGCCCCCCTCCTCTCGTGTGTGTGTGTGTGTGTGTGTGTGTGTGTTTAACCCTTAGAAAAATGTCAGTATATTACAATGAATGACTTTAAGATACATGTTTTTCACTTTAAAAAAAAAATCTTTGAAATCGGGATATAACTCCAATTGTAATTCTTAGAAATTATTAGAAAATAAAATGTACATTTTAAGTAATCCATGGCTTCTTGGATATACTGATGTAAAGCTAAAACAACCATACCAAAGAGCCTGACACTGAAGACAGAGCCCTTTACATCTCCAAGATCCTGATTGGCAACAAGTGCCGTTTACAGGGCTCATCCCCAGGAGAGCAGAAGCCAGACTCTTGCCAAACAGACAATACCTAGTGATAGGGAAAGAGGAAGATCGGTTAGAAAAAGTTCTTAGCCCACATTTACTGCTGGTGAGAAGTCACATTTGAGTCCAGACCCCTTTCACTCTGTATAATAACACAACACTTTGGTTTTCTTTTTCCTCCTTTTGCATTTGTTTCTTTTGTTTTGCTTTGTTTTGATTTTGTTTCTTTTTTGAGACAGGGTTTCTCTTGTAGCCCTGGCTATCCTGGACCTCACTCTGTAGACCAGGCTACAGAAATCCACCTGCCTCTTCTAGTGCCAGTACTAAAGGTCTACACCACCACACCTGGCTGCACAATATACTACTTCATCCTGTGGTTTTGAATAGTGTTTGGTTATACCATCTTAAATACAAGAATTTAGCCTTGCAATTTTCTGAGATATCTGATATCTCTAGCATTTTGATTGGAAACAGAATTAATTTGTATTTTTAAGCGTTTAAATACTTTAAGTATATATTTTCTTAAATGTGAAGTGAGGGTAACAGGAGCATGTGGCAAAAAACTGTAAAAGTAGCAAAGGACAGACATAGAAAAATGATGATTCCACCTTGTGCTCCGGTGGCTGCTCAGTGGTATTCCCTGGAGGTTAGCACCGCTTGCCCTTGTCCGTGTTTGGGAGTATTCCATGTACAAGTATGGACCTTAACTATCTCCTACATTGAACATACAGTAAAGCATCACATTGTAACCATGAATATGTGTAATTACGGTCAGTTAAAAAAAAAAACAAAACAAAGAACAAAACCAAACAACTACAAAAAAAAGAAGGTTCAGGAGGATTCACTCCCTCCCTGTATATCTGAAAGTGGACAACAGTCAAGCAACACCACTCAAAAGGGAGGAGCGGGGTGGGCAGAACATCCTCAGCCTGCAGAAATATCTATGAAATATTGGAAAGACCCTAGTATAC
>NW_022196904.1:145818286-145819311 GCF_008632895.1 Mastomys coucha
CTCGCCCATACTGCGTGGGGTACAGGGCAAGTCTGGGAGGCTGGGGTTCACTGGAGGAGGCATTGAAGGCAGATGGTGTTCACAGGTCCCACCCTTCCACACACTGTATTTCCTTCTAAAGCTGAGTTAGAGGAAGTGTCAGAGCAAATGCACAGGCCGTATCTGGACAGCCTTCAGGGCCAGAATGAGAAACTGCAGCTTAAGGCATTGAAATGATGAAAAGGCCTTGTTACTGGAGAAAAGGAAACACTGAAGGCCAGGAAGGTCCTTTCAGTGCACATCACCCTTAGATGCTGCAGGCAGTCTGAGAGAGAGGTGGAAAGAGCCGGATAGCTTTGGCAGCTTTAGCTCCACCGTCTCCATGAAGTCTCAGCCATGGAAGAAGAGGAACTGTGGAGAAAGCACAGGCTTTTTCTCAAGATAGCGAGTGGAAGTTGGGCTGCTTCCGGCTTACTAGTGGCTGTAGGGAGGAAGGAGCACAGTTTGCTTAATTCTCTCATTTTTAGACAGTTTGCAGTTTGGTTGCTGTCATACCATCCTGCCAGGGTTTTGAGAAAATAAGGTAGAATAAATTAGGGCAGTGCTTTTCAAAAGTGGTCCCAAGGATCAACATTATAGACTCCCAAGGGATCTTGTTAAAAATGCAAATTATTGGCCACATCCCTGGCCGCTAGCAGAATTAGAGTTACCCAGTCTATAGCTTAATAAGCCTCCCAGTGGATGACTGCAGGATAAAACTGAAGAACTCAGAAGCTAGAGAGCTCCTGACAGAGTACACGTGTGAAAGTGGTAACTGCCTTTATCAGTGCGCTCCTTCATTATCTCTCCATGCTCCAATATGATAAATTGGAATATACTACTATCACCCCTTGACTTCTCTGTTAGAGAGAGAAAGGGGCAGAGACAAAACCCTGGGGAGAAGCCAGACTGTCACAGCCCGACTTATACCCCAGAGACCCCGACACTATTCCTTAATGCTTTCTCTGTTTCTAGGATTCCTGTTTTTTTTTTTTTTTTTTTTTTTT
>NW_022196904.1:145819355-145833437 GCF_008632895.1 Mastomys coucha
TTTTTTTAAAAAAAAAGAAAAGAAAAAAATCCTCACTAGGTTCACCAGAGAGACAGAAGAGAAGAAAACTTACTAGAAATTCTTGATCAGTCAGGCAGGCTCCATTTGGATTTGTGGCTTTGCTACCCTCTCTAATTGGTCCTTACTGCAGCCAATTATCTTCTTAAATAAAAATATCAGATCCTATCTCTCTTCTACTAAAATGTTCTTTAGCCTTTTAGACTTAGTACAGTTTTGAGTATACCTCAGTGGTATAGTGTTTATCTAGCATGTTCAATCCCGAGAGAAAGAGAGAGGAATGGAGATATATAGAAAGATAGATGATAGATAGATAGATGGATAGATAGATAGACAGACAGACAGACAGACAGACAGACAGATAGATAGATAATAAGATTAAGCTCAGCTCTTTAGAATAGCATTCTTGTCAAGCTGGCCCCAAAGGACTCCCTCAGGTGCTAAGCCACATTTTCCATTTCCTGCTTGGCTCCTCCTCCAATATGACTTCCTCTTCTCACTCTTAATACACACAGTTCTACAGGCTCACAGGCACATGCCAGTGAGCAAGACCAAACTTGGTAGATGTTATCCTGCAGCTGATCATGAGGAAACCCGAGTTCCAACTAAAAGGAATGCGAGTATAAAAACAAACGTAGAAAATGGGGGTTGTGGGCCTTTTCCTACAGTCTTACATACTAAATGCAGTGTGAAGACAGGCATGGTGTAAGATGCTAGCTCATCTGGGTCTTTAATGAAAATGTCATCTAACATGATCCCTAATGTAAAAATGGTAAAGTGCTGCAAACTGACCAGGTGTCAGCACCAGTGATTCTGCCTGTTCACGTCTGTGTCCTACCTCTATGATGGAATCTTATGCCAAGTTTTTACCCCGATATGAATCAAAATAATCACAGCCAGGGACTCACGCCTTCCACTCTAAGTCACCACAGCTGAAGTGTAAAGCCATCAGTGTGTTCTCACATACTATCCCAGACCCTGACCCAGACCCTCTGTAAAGATCATAGTCGGCTTGCAAATTTGGCTGACAGCTCTGACTGCAACCCTTGACTTAGAAGAATTATTTTCCTGACCTTAAGAGATTTTGTTTCCTTATAATTGTGTCCTAATTGTTTGTTATTATTTATTCCTTAACTACTCTGACTAGAGGTACTCTGAGATTTGCAGTTGTTTATTTTGTAGCTCTTTTTTGATAAATTCTTGGTGGAGAGCTTCCTCTGCACAGCTGGTATCAATATCCATAAAAGGCCATTTGAGCAATTTGTCAGTTCTCTAAGTATCAATTTCCTGGAGTGAGTGTCTTCAGTGGCCTCCACTTATGTCTGAAATATTTTTATGAATGTTTTTGCTCCTGAATTATTTTTGGAAAATATGTGGGGAAAAGAAACTTGAAAAAATACATTAGAAAAAATTATGAGACCAAACTGATAAAGCTTAAATTCAGGAATCCCCGTGGCATACTATAAACTAGACTGGTTGGAAATGAGCACCACAACAGCAAGGTAAGTGTTAATAACAACACAAAGAACTGCAAATGTACTAAGCTATCCACATTTCAAGAGTTTCCACATTATAAATGGAGGGGGGTGGAGGGGAGGGGGGAGGGGACAGAAGACTATTATATTTTTTTAAACCTCCATTAAAAATTATTAGTGTTAAGACATACTTTAAGTATGAAAACGTGAATCCATTCCAGACTGCTTGATTCTTAAGCTTTTGTATCCCAGTAAGAAAAAGGTTACAGTCTCTGATCCACACTTTGTCTCCGTATTTGCTCCCGTGAAGGTAAGGCTATCCAGAGACCGCTCCACCTGAGATGATCCATCCCATACACAGTCACCAAACGCAGTCACTCTTGTGGATGCCAAGAAGTGCTTGCTGACAGGAGCCTGATATAGCTATCTCCTGAGAGGCTCTGCTAGAGCCTGACCAATACAGAGGCAGATGCTTGTAGCCAACCATTGGACTGAGCATGGGGTCCCCAATGGAGGAGTTAGAGAAAGGACTGAAGGAACTGAAGGGATTTGCAACTCCATAGGAAGAACAACAATATCAACCAACCAGAGCTCCCAGGGTCTAAACCACCCATCAAAGAGTACACATGGAGGGACCCATTGCTCCAGCCGTATATGTAGAAGAGGATGGCGTTGTTGGGCATCAATGAGAGGAGAGGCCCTTTGTCCCATGAAGGCTCGATGCCCCAGTGTAGGGGAATGTGAGAGCAAGAGCGGGGAGGCAGGAGTGGCTAGGTGGGTGGGGGTAAATCCTTATAGAAGCAAGAGGAGGGAGGATGGGACAGGAAGTTTGGGGGGGTGGAATCGGGAAAGGGGATATCATTTGAAATGTAAATAAATAAAATATTCGATATAAAAGAAAAAAAAAGGAAAAGGTTATAGTTATTTCAGGTCCCAGAGAAACCCAGGACGAGCCTTACTATACCCACGCATGGCTCTTCCCAGTACTTCTTACCCTGTCCTCTACCTAAACCTCTCCAACACAGTGAATGGTCTTCCCTTTTTTCCTCCACCTTCTGATTTCTATATAAACTAGTCATTTTGGCCACTCACTCTCTTGGCTTTTGCTTGCTCTTGGCTCTTGGTTAGCCGCTCTTCTTTTGGTCTGCTTGCACTCTCTCCTCCTCCTCCTCCTTCTCTTCCTCCTCTTCTTTCTCCTTATTCCTCTTCCCCTCCTCCTCTTCCCTTTCTCTCAATTTTTTCTCTTGCTCTCCCCATCTTGTCTCTCGTACCAGTTTAGTCTAACTCCTTCCAGATGCCTCTGGATGCCCTCCTTCATATCTACACTAACACTCGACTACCTTTGGAGTAGTCATGTCCTCCTTTCCGTTCAGCTATAGTCCCAGACTAAACAGTTTGCTGTAGACGACTGAACAAGGAAGAATCAGTGGATCCATGAACTGAGATATTCAACCAGATCTATCACCCTAAAAATCCTGCTAGTGAATTTTATCCCATTGCATTCTGTGCTATTTACCTTGGAACATTATCTGTCTTAATATTTTCAATAATATAGCAGAATAATAGAGACCAGTAATTTGTAATTGACTGAAATGTATTATTGACTATTACTGGGACACTGGAATGTCCAAAATCACATGGCCACAACTTGGCCAGGGTCTATATTGCAATCATTTCATGGTAGGATAAAGAAATGAAGAGAGGCTAACATTATTTTTTTATAAGGAAGCTACTCCCCATACCACACCACTTCCATAGTAAGGTACCAACTACCCACAGAGGACAGTGTCCTGTGACCCAGAAATCTCAAATTAGGCATGCTTCCCAGTAGCTGTACTGAGAATCACACTTCAACACATGAACTTTAATGAATACATTCAAATCATAGTAGTGTTTCACTAACAATCAGCTAAAGTGATTCCCATCAGAATATTTTCCTTATAAAGCAGTACATGTGCAAAATAGCACAAGGTCCTAGATAATCATTGCTACATAGGTTATAATAGCACAAGACTGAGAACAACCTAATGCCATTCATAGACAACTAGTTATTATTACACAGCAGAATACTATACAGATATTACTAAGACTCATATTGGTGAGGTTGAATGGTAAAGGAGTATGTTTTGGTTTGTTTGTTTTGGAATGGTCTCAAGCTCATGAATTTGCAAGAACAATCAAAAGTACATTCCCCACCCCACTCCCCACCCTCCGCCTTGAGTTACTGGAGAGTATGCTCTTCTTATTCTATCACCTCCAAACACTTTGGTATACATTTTCTTTTAAAAAGGCATTTCCTATAAAACACCAAAACAAACACATGAAATATCACTATCAGGAAATATTACCATTACATCTTTCCTATAATCCCTGTCAAACATTGTTATTTTGCTACTGTTCTTTCTTAGGGCAGGCAAGGCATTCAGCTGCTATTATGTCTCAGTCCCTTTGCTCAGGTTTGCTGCCAAATCTTGTCCTTCTAACCTGTATGACCTTCACACTTAAGATGACTTAGAGGAGGCAATTTGTGGCCTGCCCCTCATTTAGGCTTGATTAGATGCAGGTTATTCACATTTGGCAAGATAATCTTCTCTTTGCAGTTCATCCAGCAGCACATGACTTCAATTTGTTTCATGGCTGGCCAGGTTAAACATGACCCCTTGATTAAGGTCATGTCTGCTAGGTGTCTTTGCTTTGAGGTTTTTTTTTTTTATTTCTTTGTAATTGGTAAATATTAATAAGAAGGGAGCTAACATTGTGAAGTTGCTTGAGGAAGGTCTCCAATTCCAATCCCTCATAGATATACATACATATCCACATATCCATTTACATAGTATCCTTTGGGATAATTGTAATAAATCACTTGCATATAGTCTGTGAAGTTTATATTTTGAAATAACCTTAATATAACCAGGTTTGGGAGCCTGGCTTTTCTTGTTTCATCTCACATGTGGTATCCAATATATTATTCACCTCATTCCTTCATTTTCTTATTTCATGTAATTTTTCCTCTAATGTTTCAATATCTATGTCTTTAAAAGTATTTATTAAGACAAAAGTACATAATTGGTATGTTTTGGATAAGTGGCCCCTAAAGTCCCACGTATGGTTCCCAATCTAAGTGCTACTAAGAAGCCATGGAAACTTTTACAGAGTGAGGCCACAGATTAGTCCCTGTGCCAAATTTGAGTGTGTTCTGGAAGATCCATTGGGGTTCCAGTCCTTCTTCTGCACTTTGATTCTAGGATGCCTTAGGATGAGCAGTTTGGCCCACCACAGCGGTCCTTATTACAACATGCCTCACCTCAGACCCAAAGCAGCAGGGCACCCCCAGATAGAGCAGAACTTCAGAAACTGTGGCCAGAGTGACTTTTCCTCTTCCTAAATTGACAGAGGAGATCAAATCATGCGTTTGTTAAACATGCTAGAAAGCTGGGTAAAACACTAACTAATGTAACAGTGGTCCACGTGGGTTGTAAGAAGACATACATACCACAGCTAATGCAACACTGGATTCCCATAGTGTACAAACTGCTAACAGTGGACTCTGTAAACACAGTTCTAGGAATTTTAGGGGTTGGTGGTTGATACCCATGAGGTAATTACTTTGGATTACATTTCCTGCCTGAAGGAATACTGTTTTGCTTAAGGAGAGGAGGACAAAGATCCCCAGGAGGGTGGAAGTTGCCCACAAACCCCTGGGGCTGATTGATTGTTTTATACACTAATTTGGTTTAGAATCTGTCATGCGATGTGGTATAACTGGAGGCCTAGCAGGTAGGGCTTTCCCTCCTAAATAATGATGCAGAGATGCTGGAGGAATGGATCTTTTAACCCACCCTACACTGCTTCTGAGGCATATAGTACTTGAAAGCATAGTAGCCTTTTACAGTTGAGAGGCCACGGGCGGAAAGCTCGACTACTTTGAACAATGGCAGCAAGAGAAGTCCAGACTCAGGTTCCTGACTCACCAAAGACTGCTGAATCAGAGCCAGCACATGCCTACTTTCAGGCTTTTAAGACAAGACGGAAGTGCCTGTTTCTTTCAGTCTGTAAGTCAGGTTTTATTATTTGCAGTCAAAAACACCCCCAAAACCCAAAAACAAAACAAAAACAACCAACCAACCAAACAAACAAACAAAACAACAGGAAAGCACACACAACATTAGACAGAGTGAGCAGATTGTATTTAGGAATATCCACATATATATGCAATGACAATTAATGAAAACAGAGGCCATGAATTTGAAAGAGAGCAAGGAGAGGTGAATAGGAGGCTTTGGTGTTAAAAAGGAATGAAAGTCCAACCAAAGAACCAGGGCTCATCTCCAGAAAGCGAGAAAATTGCTGTTAGTGTGACATCGTTCACTGCAAGCCAGCCAAGACACCAGGTGAGCAAAAGCAAAGGAGGAGTGTCTGCAGGTGACCTTTGTGTTCCAAAGAGATTATGTAATATGTATAGTTTTGTAATTGCAAAAAGAAATGTGTGCATAGCACACACACAGACACACACACACACACACACACACACACACCCTTACCTGAATACCCTGGGAACAAGGGATGGAAGGACACAGAGAATTGGCAACACTATAGGAGGGAGGAATTAAACAGAAAAGTAAATGTCATAAAAATTGGAAATTTTGTTCACAATATAATTTTTTTCTTTAGGACCTTTGCTTGCTCTGGCTCAAAGATTTCTTTATTATTATAAATAAGTACACTGCAGCTGTCTTCAGACACACCAGACGAGAGCATCAAATCTCATTACAGGTGGTCGTGAGCCACCATGTGGTTGCTGGGATTTGAACTCAGGACCTTGGGAAAGAGCAGTCGGTGCTCTTACCAATGAGCCATCTCACCAGCCACCACAATATAATTTTTTGATACGACTATTTCAGTTCTCCTTAGGCCATTTATTGACCCTGTGATTTGATCACTTAAATCTTAATCACTTAAATCTTAAACCTTAATTCCATTATCCATGGGATAAGTTTTCTAGGGAGACTTTTCTTCTTTTAGAACTTCAGAGTTCTCTAACTCACCACTCAACTACATCACCAACTGCAAGGTTATATGATTCAATTAATAATTTAAGTCATTCCAGTTAAATTATTTCCACTTGAAATTTTAATCTGCACAAGTTTATGGTGACTTATTGGCAATGCATGTGGCAGCAGCCTGGGAACAGGTTAGATGAAAGAGTTTGGACTAATTCCCATGACAACACCTTGAAGCTAGCTGTCCCTGCTTCACACTCCAGCCTGCTGTTTAGCTCTTGCCTGCCATAGCAGACACCCTTCACTCTTCTTTTCTCTATAGGAAATAAATTAATCAGTAATTTATTAAGCTCATGCTTAATAAATCCTCCTGCACTGATCTCCATGAGAATGGAGGAATCTTTGCTAAAAACAGAAAAACTTTTAAAATAATTTTTATTAGCGTTAAAGAAATAGGTTTTGTTATGACATTTTAATTCCTTTTTTTTTTTTTTTTTTTTTTTTTTTTTTTTGTCGTTCCTTCCGTTCCTTCCCCTGTCTCACTCCCTCTGTGGTGGTCCCTTTCTACTTCTGGTAGCTACTTTCTACCGTCACATGTGACCTTCCCCACACCCAGGTCCTATTTAGCTCTCATTGTTTCCTAGTCTAACTCTAGGTGGGAAGTCTTTGCCCAATTCACTGTGTATTTATGAAGGACTTGGCACAAAGAACTTGTTCCACAAATGTTTTTGCTGAGTGAGTGAGTGAGTGAGTGAGTGAGTGAGTGAGTGCTGTAATGGTTGGTGCACCAAACCTGTTCAAACACTAGAACAAGCTTCTCCCAACCTGTGAAAAGGGTGAAGGACAGCAGCTTGTCAATAGAACGTTTGAATGCCTGTGTGGTCAGGAAAATGCACATAATCGCTATTCAATTTTTCCAACTTTCATTGCAGAAATGTATAGAGCAAAAGTAGAGATTCATAAAAAAAGCAACAATAGAAAACACATATTCTATTTCACATTCTTATTAAAAAGCAGATTAGCTTCTTCACTTGTGCTGACTCAAATGCCCTTGTGTGCCTAGGACCTGAAGCTCTGAAAATGTGTAACTTTAAGGTTTTAAGTTTAGATCAAAGACCTCTAGAGCCTTCACCCTTTGAACAGAGATAGGGAGATCTAAAAAAAAAAGCTGAGGAAATCATGGAAGATCCACTGGTAGTTCACAAACCCTGTTGGTGTAAGAGGGACATTTTGGTTTCAATTTGGAGCTCGGATCACTTTTTATTTATTCTGTGACCTTTGACAAATGACTGTTCTTGCTGGAACCCAGTTCTCCCACTTAATAAAATGAACATAATTATAGTACCTTCCCCATAGAGTTAAGAAAGGTTAACTATGCTGTGAGCCGCCATCACATCACCTCACCCCATTCTCTGCAGTCTAGGTTTCTACCCAGATTCAATTGTTTTATCTTTCCCACACAGTACTTAGTTTATTTCAGAAGAAGCTATTTAAATTCCTCAAGCAAACTATTTTGAAAAACGTTAAACATTAGTATTAAATGACAGAATTGCTTATTGCAATTCATAGCGTAGACAAATATTGAGATCAAGATTTGTTTTCTTAATAAGAGGTCTAAGAAATAGTTTCACAGTTAAACCATGAAGCATGATATACAGAATTAGACAAGACCATGGAGAAAGATGAGATTGCACATTAAATCTCCTGATTCCTGATTTCTAACAATGCCCTTCTTCTCTGCCACATTTAATCCCAGATGCTAGTGGGAGTAAAAAAATCATCTACAATATCTCAAGCTAATGCTAGTTGTTGTCTAGGAATTTTCTAGAAATTTAAAAATCTCTCTATTTTCTCACATAGGGGTGATATATATGCCACACTGGAACATTTATAAAACCTTAGGCAGAGCATTTGGAAGGTGGCTTCACTAAGAAATATTAGAAAAAGGACACATCTGCCAAAATAATTCTCTAAGGAACTACGAATCAATACACTGAAATAGAGAAAAGTGCATATAAATTTGGAACTCAAATTTTGAGATTCATCTCTTGGGAGATAAGACAGTATGAAATAGACAAGTGTTTTTATCTTGTTTTAGTTTGCCATAACCCTGAATTATTATTTTTTGGTCAACTCCCTGAGCCATTGTTTCTTGTGTGTGTTTACATCTTTTAAAACTGTGTTTTCTACCTCTTTTTTTCACTACTGGAGAAAATCGAAGTTTCACACTTATTCTTGAGTTGAAATGATTTTAAATTTAAAAACTTATTTTAAGACATACAAAACAAATACACAGACCTCTGGCATAACATATGTCTTTGTTTTCTATTGCTATAACGGAGTATTAGATTTAAGGTAATTTATAAAACATAGACATTTATGGACCTAGACAGGGTAAGTTCAATATAATATGACTATATCTGGTGAGGACTCTATTCAACATCATAATGACAGAAAAACAAAAATAAAAACAAAAACAAAACAGAAGGACAAGCAGGCATGTAGGGAAGACTCAGGCATGAGAGGCCACCTTGCTTTCTAGCACCTTACCCTAGTAGTAATTAATCCAGCCCAGGGAGAAAGGCATTACCCCTCTGAAGGACATAATCATCTCCTAGCTGTCCTACTTCTCAACACTGCCACTAGGGCACTCATGTGTCTATGTATGTGACATGACTGTGTCTATCTCAGGTTACTATATGGATGAGGATAGATAACCTTGAACTTGTGATCTTCCTGACTCCCATCCCAAGTGCTGAGATTATAGTTGTGTCCCACCTTGCCCACTTACATAGTGCTGATGATTCAACCTAGAGTTCTTTCATGTTAGACAAGCACTGTAGCAACGCAGCTAGCCCACAGCATACTTTATAACTTTGCTGCTGTATTTTTCTTCATAGACACATATAATAGGCAGATGTGTACATATTGCTATGTTTGTGAAGATAAAGAAACTACCTCTAAATTACTTCTAAATACTCTTTCCCATGTCCAAGGTCACTTCCTTACACAATCTCAGATAACCCTTTAAAGCCAGGAAATGTTACCATTTAACACATTTGAGTCTCATTCAATTTTACTAATTTCTCAATAAAAAGGTTTTGTAGATCTTGGGATCTTATAAAAGCCCACAGGCTGTGCTTAGCCAACATCGTTCTTCAGTCTTCTTCACAAAAAAAGGAAGGTTCCAGAGTGTTTTCTTGGCCTTTTATAACCTTAATATTCTTGAAAATTATAGGCTATTTTGAAGAATATCTAGAAATTTAGATTAAATCTCATTTTTTACTTGTTACTTATGCATTTTGGCAAAAGTATGGTAGAATTACTATGTGTTCCTCAAGAGATATTTTCTGAAAGTATGGGATGTCAGCATGTTTCAGATTAGATGCTGTTTAAATCTGAGCATTCAGTTTAGAAAGGTACTTTCCGGCCGGGCAGTGGTGGCGCAAGCCTTTAGTCCCAGCACTTGGGAGGCAGAGACAGGCGGATTTCTGAGTCCGAGGCCAGCCTGGTCTACAGAGTGAGTTCCAGGACAGCCAGGGCTATACAGAGAAACCCTGTCTCGGGGGAAAAAAAAAAAGAAAGAAAGAAAGAAAAAAAAAAAGAAAGGTACTTTCCAGGTTTTAATACTGTCAAATTATTTACAGTAGTACGTCGTGGAGAAGAGTGGTGAGACAGGGTTTCTTTATGTAACAGCCCTGTATCCTTAGTAGACAAGGCTGACCTTGAATTCACAAAGATTTACCTGCCTCTGCCCCCTGAGCACTGGGATTAAAAGCGTGTGCCCTGAGGTTTCAAAACTACGTGCTACTCTCAGTTCATTCCGTCTATTTCCTGCTTGTGGCTCAAGATGTGAGCCTTCAGCATCCTGGTTAAGCAGGCTGCTTCCTGCCATGTTTCTCTGACAACTACACTCACCTCCTGGAACCACACGTCCAAAGAAACCCTTCCTTCTATGAGTTGCTTTGGTCATGGTGTTTTACCATTGCAATAGAAAATAAAATAAAATACAATATATAATAATAATAATGATTGTATTATCGATCTCAGTGATTATATATTAATATAACCATATAATTATTATAGTGTTAATTATGGTAATAACAGTAATTAATAATGTGATTGTTATTAATTACTACTACTATTATATATTTCAAAGATTGAATTATCCCATATTTTGCTAATGAAAGTGTCTTCAAGATAAATCTTAGGCCCTTTCGACTTCTGTTAACAGCTCTTTCAATACTTTCTTACTTTCTGGCTCGTTCCAAGCTCGTCTTCTTTCTGTGTCCTCACTCTGGACTCAGCTGCTTTCTTCTCCAAGACACTTGACTTGTCCTTTATTTAGAAATCAAGAAACAAACACCCTGGCTATCTTTGCACTGTTGTATTGAGGTCATCTTTGCTGAGAGAAGTAGAGGAGATCTGTGTAGGCCCAGATATCTATATGCACACTTCCAGCTTTATTTCTGTTCATGTTTGTTTAAAAATTATGACTCAACATTGATACTTCTCACTCCAGTTCAGCAGGACAGGAAACTCCAATGGTAACTTCTACCCTTTCTGTATATGTAACACTTGCAACAGTGAGAAGCCACTTTCAATTATTTTCAACTTATTTATTATTTCAATACTCAACTAATTAATGTTCTTTTTTTTTTGTATATTCTCTTTAATTTTTTTTTTTTTTTTTTTTTTTTTTGGTTTTTCGAGACAGGGTTTCTCTGTGTAGCCCTGGCTCTCCTGGAACTCACTCTGTTGACCAGGCTGGCCTCGAACTCAGAAATCCGCCTGCCTCTGCCTCCCAAGTGCTGGGATTAAAGGCGTGCGCCACCACCGCCTGGCTCCTAATTAATGTTCTTACTTCATGGGCTCTTTGCTCAGGCCTAATTCTATCAGTGACTTCTGCCCAGTGAATGTGCCAATTCATTTCCTTAGCTTCAAATAAGCAGAATAAGCAAGGTCAGCTGTTATGTCGCTGGCACTATTCTAGCAACATTATCAAGGGCAAGGATGGCAAAGAGTCCTGAAATACTAGTGGAAAACGTTTATCTGTGTCTAATACTAAACATTAGATTTCAAATATTTTGCCTGATTTGTGTTAAAGAAATATGGTTATAAGGGCTTGTCTTAGTTAGGGTTTCCATTGCTGAGAAGAGACACAAGACCAAAGCAACTCTTATAATCCCTCATTTAATTGGCACTCGTTTGTAGGGTCAGAGATTCAGTCCATTATCAACAGGGTGGGAACATGGTAGCATCCAGGCAGACATGGTGCAGGAGGAGCTGAGAGCTTGACATCTTGTTCTGAAGACAAACAGGAGAAGACTGGCTTCAAAGCACCTAAGAGGAGGGTCTCAGAGCCCACCACTACAGTGACTCACTTTCTCCAACTAGGTCACACCTCCTAGTAGTGCCACTCCTTGGGCCAAGCATATTCAACCTACCAAAGGGCTCTTTCCTGTGTTTACATTTATAAAATTCTGTTAACATTACAAAAGACTATATACACACATATATGCATGCATTTATATGTATATTTATATATACACATATGATTATACACATATGAATGTATAAATTATGTATATCTGTACTTGTGTCTATATGTATATGATGTGTGTATGATGTATAGATGTGTATATGATGTATATGTGTCTATAAGGTGTATGTGTATGATGTGTGTATGTTGTGTATATGATATGTATATGTGTATATGTGTACATGTGTATATGTGCTCATATATGTATATATGTGTATAAAATATAAAATTTTTTGCTCAGCAAAGGATGCAAGCTTCCCCATAATTTCCCTGTTGTGACATAGATGAAGCTCCTTCTCCTATCTAAGACGCAGTTGTATACAACAAGTTGTAGGGGCAGCTGGATACTCAGGTAAGGGTCTCTGACCTCCCTTATACCTCCATGGGAGCATAAAAGCCCAGCTTATATGTGTATGTTTATATATATGTATACACATGCATATGTATATACATCATATACACATGTATATGTGATGCATATGCATATACATATACATCCTATACATAAACATCATGTACATATACTACATATACATAAACACACTACATATACATCATATACATAATCATATACATATACTGTATATACACACATGTACATATACATATGCATATACAATATATACATGTACATATGTGTATACATATACATATTAATGGCAGTTTGAATGAAAGTGACCCCAATAGGCTCATAGGGAGTGGCACTATTAGGCCTTGTTGAGAAGTGTGTCACCATCACTGAGGGTGGGCTTTGAGGTTTCAGAAGCTCAACCTAGGACACTGGCTCACTCTTCCTTCTTGCTGACTGAGGATCCGGATGTAGAACTCTAAACCCCTCTCCAGCACTAGGTCTACCTTCACTCCTCCATGCTTCTCACCTGATGATAAATGAACTAAACCGCTGAACTGTAAGCCAGCCCGCAATTAAATGGTTTTCCTTATAAGAGTTGTTGTGATCATAGTATCTCTTCACAGCAATAGAAACCCTAGGTAAGACACAAATGTACACAGGCATACACACACATACACACACACACACACACACACACACACGTAAGCACATTGATGTAGATATTTCCACATTTCTAAATCATTGTTATCTTGAAAAAGTTAGAAAAATTAACACCATATGATCAAGGATCTCCAAGTACATGGTCACTTTATGGAAGATTTTTACAAAATTCTGTTAACAAAATGCAAATTTATGCTTTATCTTTTTATCACATAGCTTCACGGTGTAGTTCTAGTTACTAACAGCCTATTGGAAAGTAATATAGTAATGACATTCTTACATACTTTGAATATTATTTTTCCTATTGAATATTCCCTGCACCATCAGAACAAAAAGTAAAAGCACAGTGAGTTTGTTACTCCAGTGTCTGTCTTCCCTCTTTTCCTTATTTCCGTGAACCGCCAGCTATCTGAACTGGAAAGTTTAAGTCTGCAGTGTGTATCATTGTCTCACAGACACTTGTGTGAAGAATATGTAATAGGAAAGATTTGTGGTCTATTACAGAAGCAATAACTGTTGTTTCAGTATGCACATAGGTAAGGGAATGTATGTTAGGGAACTTCCCTAGTAGAAATCTTTCCTAAATGGATTAATTAGAACCACTTGCAGGTCTTTAACCAAAGAAAGCTGCAGACTGATTGCTTGTGGCATGTGTACTCTAAGTGTCAATCTAGAAATGTCTCATTAGTCCAAATAAAAAAGGCTGCAGATTTGGAAAGGAGCTGTTGCAGATAGATGGGGGAGGGTTGAGAAGGAGTAGTTTGAGTGGTTCTTTTGAATTGGAAGAGGTTATTTTTTTAAAAAGAGCATTATTTTGTTTGTTCATATGTATGTCTGTACGACTGTCTGTATGTATATGGGCACAGAAGTTGGTGTCCAATCCCTTGGAGTTGGTGTTATAGGTGGTTGACTTTGAGCCACCTGGCATGAGTATTGGAAACAGAACTCTGGTCCTCTGCAGGAACAGCAGATACTCAAAATCCCTGAGCCACCCAGAGATTCTACAGCTCTTCTTTCATGCTTTTTTTTTTTTTT
>NW_022196904.1:145833680-145838980 GCF_008632895.1 Mastomys coucha
TCCTGGAACTCACTCTGTAGACCAGGCTGGCCTCGAACTTAGAAATCTGCCTGTCTCTGCCTCCCAAGGGCTGGGATTAAAGGCATGCGCCACCACTGCCCCACGCTTTTTTTTTCCCCTTTATACTAATAATATTAGTATATAAAATTACACAGCAAAGCAATTTATATGCATTATCTTGTCCAAATCTACACTATCATATCTCCACCAGGAAAAGTGGGTTCAAACTTTGCAAAAGGTTCAATTTAAACAGAAAGATTCTCAAAGTAATATGATAATTCTTGCCTACAAACTATGGTAAAAACACAAGTATTTTCTGAGGTATGGTACATTAGGGCTAGAAAAACATTTATAAAACTTTTCCAATTTAAAATAGTTTTTTTTAATTGTATTTTAATGGGAATCTTGTTGTTATTTTGACCTAATTGAAAGAGTTTAGTTAGTTTTTGACTGATATGTACGGTCTTACAGAAGGAGCTCTTCTTTGGCATGACAAAAGAATGGAGTTAGGTTTTATTGTGTTTTTGCTTTTTTTCATGAATATTAGGTAAGCTTTTCCTCCATGATGGAGCATTTATGGTTGGCAGTATCATTATCTTTACTCTTGTCAATAGGGTCAAATTATTTTAAAATGTGATGTAGAAACTGTGCCCCTGGTTCTTGGTTGCAGGCTGAGGAATGGAGCTATTGAATATTCTGTGGAGTCTGGTTCAAGCTTGATCACTGTGGATAGTGGCTAGATTGACCTGGTGCCGAGTAATTGGGTGGAGAGGCCTGTAGGCACCATTTCAAGGGAAACATTGCAGGAGTTAAAATTGAAGAGTTGCTTCTATTTTTATTTCATATAAGCATGCCTGGTTTCCTATCCCTTGTGCTATAAGCAAGAAGCTGCAAACTTTTCCAATTAAAATGGAAAATGGTATGGGCACCAGGTAATTGGATGAGAATTTTACCATGGATCTTGCCCCTGCTCATCCAAATATCCAGAGTGTTTTCTCCACAACCTGCTGAATACTGGGGCTGGGGGAACATTAGAAATGCTTGACTGAATGTGTCAGTTTGCAGGCAGGGGCTTTCAATTTTTGCTGAAAGTTAGAGGATCCCCAAGCAAGATCATTTGTAAATAATTATCGTGTATATTTGATTCACGCAAGAGCATATTCTTTTCACGTAACCTTAACTCTGCCAGCGAAACCAATGGTTCTCAAACATTTGTTCTCAGACCCATTTATATTGCTACGTCCTTCTGAGAACTCCAGTTTTTGTTCTTATAGACTTTTATCTGTCAATATTTATCATTGTTGGAATCAATGATTGAACATTATTTAATGTACTTATTAAATTATTTTAAAATGAAGCAATAAACCCTTAGATGTCAATGTGGACAGGAAGTTTATTAATGTGACTACATGGTTTGGATCAAAACAGTGTAAAGAATGGTACTGTTAAGTATCTGCAAGTCTCTCTAGTGTCAGATTTAATAAACGACTGGTACTTCATGTGTAGTTCCTGGAACTCTCTCTCATGCTCTCCTGAAGTAATGAGGTAAAGAGGCCAGATGATCTTTGTGTTGCTATCTTAGCATTATAGTTTTGACCTCACAGACCCTCTGAAATGAGGAACCCCTACTGATCCTCAAACACTTATTACAGAAGCTCTGAGATAAACAAACATGAATGGAATTACAATCTGGCTAAGTGCCCCAGTTTGGAACTATGGAAGGGTCAGTGTCTTGGCTGGCTCCTTCCTTTCCAGAAGTCAGCAGGTAGCCAGCCCCACGGAGCAGCCACCGTGACGATTCTGACCTACGCACCTCTGGCCCCTGCTCTGTGATTTGCTGACTAGTACAGGTTTTCCTGTTCAGAACTTATTAACATGGAGGTAATATTTCTGAATGGAATCTGCAAATTAAATGCTGGAATGTGTAAAAGGAATAATAGAGCCAGGCCTAATGGCATAGGCCTGTAATGACCGGCTACTTAGGAGGATGAGACTAGGAAGCTTGTAAATTAAAAAGCCGACTTTGTGAGTTCAAGGCCATTCTAGGCAATTCAGTGAGACTTTGTCCCAAAGAGAAAAGTCAAAATAGAATGGAAGCTGTACCTTGCTGGTAGAGCACTTACTTACCTAACATATGAGCAGCTCTACATTAAATTCCTAGTGTTGAAAAAACAAAACAAAACAAAAAAGCAAAGAAACAGGAGGAGGATCAGGCAGGGGAGGGAAAGCCAGTTACAATTTTCCTGATCTGGGAGACTGATTTAACAATTGACAAGACAGCCTGCTGGGGCCTTGTGAGGCACACCTTTAATCCCAGCAGTCAGGAGGCAGGCACAGATGGATTTCTGACTCTAAGGTCAGCCTGGTCTACAAAGTGAGTTCCAGGACAGCCAAGCAACTCAGAGAAACCTCTTCTTGAAAAACAAAACAAAACATGCAAGCAAGTAAGCAAACAAAGAAAACTAATTGACAAGATAATCAATGGAACTGCTTTCATTGATGGAATGAAAGAGAAAAAATCATAGGATCACTTTCACAGATGTATTGACATTTTTATGTAAGCAACATTTATTTATAATTAAAGCTCCTGAAATTGGGATAGAAGGTGACATGTGCAATCTGATAGTCTGTATCTTTTGAAACATACAAAGGTATCCAATGGCCTTTTCCTCTTTTATCATATCAAGTGCTAGTAACTATCTTTAGCAAACATTGTATAAAACATCTGCACAGAAAAATGCAAAAGAAAAATTGCTAACATAAAATTTAAAGTGCTCAAGTAAAAGGGTTAACATAACTATGTGAAAACCCATTATCACCATGACAGGAATCCTATCTTCACCAGCATTCAGTAATAGCACAATCCAACTTCAAGATACATTTTATCTTTTGTTTTGTAGAAATTGCCAATCTGCCTAAAGTTTATTTGGAGGTGAAGAAAGAAGGACTAACAGAGGTACTGTTGAACCAGGGGAGGCTGTTGGAGGTCTACATACAGTCACTCCAGGTTGGTGTCTCGCATCTATCACCTCAAAACTCAGAAGGCTGAGGCAGGAGGATCATTGTGCATTTGGGCTATAATTTAAAGGATGTAAAGCAAACTTGTTACTATTTAGCTAAAACAAAACAAAACAAAACAAAACAAAGCCATCATGGATTTAGGGCTGCCTCCTATAACACTCACTGCCTCAAAACAAAGAAAACAAACAAACAAAATAAATGTATTTATTAAGGCTGTATTCATGTACATTGGACAAACAGATAATTTGAAAAAGTCAAGTTCAGAAAAAAAATACTATTTCCAACAAACATGCCGTTCTATTGTAATGAGGAGTACATTTTGAAAATAATGCTGAATTCATTTATTATTCTAAATATAAAAACATCCTGCCATTCCTACTAAGATTTAAAAAAAAAGTTCTGGCCGGGCGGTGGTGGCACATGCCTTTAATCCCAGCACTTGGGAGGCAGAGGCAGGTGGATTTCTGAGTTCCAGGCCAGCCTGGTCTGCAAAGTGAGTTCTAGGACAGCCAGGGCTGTACAGAGAAACCCTGTCTCGAAAAACCAAAAAAAAAAAAAAAAAGTTCTGGAAAGATTATAGAACTAAATTGAAAAATTAAAGCTTTATGGCTTCTTAGAAGGTCACAGAGAGATTCTTTTCCACTTGGGCAGCTAGAAGCTTCTCTTAAATGGCATGCTAAGACACTAGTCATAAAGGAAAAACTGACAAACTTGAATCATATTAAAATTGAGAACTTGGCAAATCATGCAGGTGGTGGGAAGGCCTAGTGAGAAAACATGTTTGTTCTATGTCTCCACCAAAGACCTTCTAGAGTTATATAAGTATGTGTGTGTGTGTGTGTGTGTGTGTGTGTGTGTGTGTGAGAGAGAGAGAGAGAGAGAGAGAGAGAGAGAGAGAGAGAGAGAGAGAGAGAGAGCAGATACATCCATCTTAATAAGAAAAGGATAGTTAATGATAAAGTGGCCAATAATTCAAGACAGCATTTTATGAAAGTGACTTCTGTAAAAGTGTCTTTTTTTTCACCAGATGTAATTGTCACCTTGGGACCTTATTGTCTCTGTCTGCTAACCTAGACCTAGTCTTGGAAGCTTCTAGCCTCTGTACAATCTTATCTAGGCCTAGAATGTTTTCAGCTTCTGAGACTTGCTGCTGAATAAGCTCACCCTTTCTAGTTCTTTCTGAACTTTCACCAGCTAGTCAATTCAATTGTTCTGGCTCAGAATTCCTCTCCACACTGACTGATTTGATCTGGCTTCCCCTGAATTGCTCTGCTTGCCCTCATATTAACTTTGGCAATCTGTTCTAATCTTTTGGCTCGTTCTCATTCTCTGGCTTGTTCTGTCTTCACCTGTATCTAGCTTGTCCCCTCTTTGTAACCTGTCTCTGTACAACTGCCCCACTAAAACTGCCTCTCTTTCTCTCTCTTTCTCTCTGCAATGCCCTTCGAGTAGCTTCCCTTTTCTCTCTCTCTCTTCTCTGCGAATTGGGCGTATCCTAGTCTGTGAAATCTTTCTCAGATTTGTCACTTTGTTTGCCACTCAATTAGACACCACTTTCAGACATAGGTACTTCCTTCTACAACTAACTTTACCCTCATTGTTTGGGATTAAGGGGATACACTAAGGGGAAGTCTCTACTCCAGCCAGGGGGATTAAATGTATGTGCTAAAGGGAATCCATACCACAACTAGAAACAGGTTTTTGTTTTTTGTTTTTTGCTTTTTTCCCCAGTAACTGACACAATCTTCGGGTTCACAGTGTGATCAAATATCCTGCAACAGACTTCAATCACCTTGAATATGTTTAATGACAGTAGGTGTTCAGGAAATACAAACAGAGCCACACTCATGCCTCTGTACATCCATAGAATGACTAAAACAAACCCAAACCACAGGAAAACAAACAAAACAAAAAGCAAAGAGACCAAAACTATACTAGACCATAGCAAGGTTCTATGGAGGCAGAGTAGCTGGAGTTCTCATACATTTTGGCAAATTCTTTGGTGCTACCTTCCATAAATTAAAACTATGCTTTTCCAGGATGGGAGGAAAGTCAATAATGTGCATGTAAGCACAAGGACAAGTTTGATTTCTGGAAGAGGATTTTTTTTTTTAGTTAGGTGGGGTAGTACACACCTATAATTCCAGCATGGGGAGGTGTGGGGGGTGGGAGGGGTTGAGGTAAGAAGGAGAAAGAGAGCAGAAACTGGTGGATCTCTAGGACTCAGGGCTCTCCAGACAGCTAGCCTGGCCTACTAAGCAAAGGCCAAGGCAGTGTGA
>NW_022196904.1:145838990-145850592 GCF_008632895.1 Mastomys coucha
AAAAGAAAGAAAGAAAGAAAGAAAGAAACACCCTATCCCCAAATAACCAACAGTGCCCGAGGAGTGACACCTGAGTTTGTCCCCTCCTTCCATATATGTATATACACACAGGAGAATATGCACACAAACACACCACACCCCATATGCCTTTCTTAATTTTTCTCTTAGGTATATATTAATATAAGTGCTATATACCAACACTAAAAAACATACTACAATATTGAAGACAGCGTCATTTATAATAGCCCCAAGTCAGAAAAGAAAAGAAAGAAAACCCAACTATTATTTATTCATTTTGCTTGTCCAGCACAGGACTACCTGGTCTGGACTCAATGAGAGAAGATGCACCTAAGCATCAAGAGACTTGAGGCCCCAGGGAGTGTGGAGGCCTGGTAGCCTGGGGGTGTGGGTGTGGGTGTGGGGACATCCTTTCGGAGGTGGGAAGTGAGGTATAGCATGAGGAATGGCCAGAGGGCAGACTGGGAGGTGGGAGGTAAAGACTGGACTGTAAAGAAAGATTAAAGAATTAAGGGGGCTGGTGGGTAAGTGGGTAAGAACACTGACTGCTCTTCTGAAGGTCCTGAGTTCAAATCCCAGCAACCACATGGTGGCTCACAACCACCCGTAATGAGATCTGACTCCCTCTTCTGGTGCATCTGAAGGTAGTAATGTACTTATGTATAATAATAAATAAATCTTTGAAAAAAAAAAAAAAAAAAAAAAAAAAAAAAAAAAAAAAAAAAAAAACCCAAAAAAAAACCCACCAAAAAAAAAGAATTAAAAAATTTCTTTTTAAAGATTTATTTTGTTTATGAGAGCTCTGTTTGCATGTATGACTGTGTACTACATGTATGGCTGATGTCCTTTGTGGTCAGCAGAAGATATAGGATCCCCTGGAACTGGACTTATGAATGGTTGTGAGCTACCATGTGAATGCTGGGAATCAAACCTGGGTCCTTTGCTTTTAAACAAATGCTTTTAAATGCTGAATCATTTCTCAGGCACCACGGCTTTTCTTTTCTGTTTTGTTTGTTTTGTTTTGAGACGGGGTTTTGTGATATAGCCTTGTTTGGCCTCAAACTCACAGCGATCCTTCTGCTTCAGCCTCTTGCTTGCTGGGATTACAGACAGGAGCAACCATGCCCAACCCTAGACAGATTGTGATGGAATGATGCAATGGGCCACACCCCAGCAAGGAGCAGGAATGAGTCACAGCTACCTATAACCATCCGCAGGAATCACTCAGATAGAGGATTGGATGAAAGACATTGTAAGTTTATATTGCACTAAGAGGCTTTACTGGATAAACCATTTCTAGTAAGTAAGATAAGCAAGGGGTGAGTAATGGCTACAGGCTATGAATAGGTCCACAGCCTTCTTGATAATCATCTGTATCTGCATTATGTGGTGATTTCCTCACTTCTGCCAAATTCAGAGAAATACATTCTTTAGATTTGTACACTTTCTGATAAGCATGCTGTATTTTTAAAAACTGTAATACAAGTCTCTTACTCTACTAGAATATGGGTGTGCAGTCCCCCCACTGACTCAAATCTTTGTATTAAAGCTCAAGGTAGTGAGCAATGGAAAACGTTCACCATTTTGACATTCAAAGTATTCTGGGCTGTCCTCAACTAAGAAAGGGTTTGTCAGTCCACAGCCTCCGTGTTCTCTCTAGTTCTGCTGTCCTTTTGTGTCTACCAGATCAAGGTTAATGCCTACCAACTGATAAAAGGTGTGTTAGGAAACACAGCTGAGATAGGGGCCACTATGTCGGAAGCCTATCAATTGGCATTTTAACTTGTGAGGGTGATCTGAGGCACCCTAGGGAAAGATTCACTGTGAGGAAGGAGAATGCAAAGATCAGATAGACATTCCTGCTGGCTGGAGGGCAGGCTCCAAAGGTGTGGCTGCTACGCAGAACAGATAATGGCCAAAAGCATGTGAGGACTTCTCGGGAGTTGAAGTCAATGGGTAATCCATTCATTCAAGTATTTATTGAGTGTCTGTTCTTGAACAAGGATTGTTAGGCACTGTTAATGATTGAGCAAACATCTCAGGGACGTAGCTTCATACGGGCTATGCCACAATGAACAGGGTTTATTTTTTTCCCCCTCACTTAGCACTCCTTTTTCTGGGAATGCATCTCCTGTGTTAATGAGTGTATGCCTATATTTACCTTATAAAAAAAGTCACAGTCTTTATTTGTAAATATTGTATTCTGCTGACACAAGGCCTGATAAGAGAGGCAGGGAGTCTTGACAGATTCATCCACATTTCCATTTTCTTCCTCTATAAGCAACATTATACATTTGTAAGAAATTTGGGCAATAAATAGCAACCAGGAGTATGTAAGCTTATACGTGACTTGTACCAATGCCAGCTGCATGCAAGCTTTGCCCATATAGTGCAGCATGAATTATTCAACACTTCGATGTTAAATGGCCATTTTTGGAATCTAGTCTGTATATTTGAAGTTTTTGCATTTTAAGTGGTAGACTTAATTTGTGCTTATCCTGAAATTATAATTGCTATTCTGACATGCTGCCTTTAGCAAAGTATGTATTCTTATGCATGAAAAGTACATTTTAGAATGATGGCGTGACTTTTAAGCATACACACACACACACACACACACAGATACCAAATAGTCATATTGTGGCAATCCTGTGCACACAGCATACTCAGAAATTTCCTTCACACTTGAAGAGCCAGAGATCTTACAAGTAAAATAGAGGCTGAACTTTAAGCAAATTACAATATAAATTAAGGGTGCAAAAGTAAAAGAGTCATAAATTTAGCAATATAAAGTGGTGACTACAGGCTTGGTTGAGGTCAGGCAAGTTGAATGCAGAACTGAGTTCAGGTACTCGTTAGCTGTGTGGTCTTGGACAATGTAACTCTCTCAGCCAGGCTCTGACTCCTTCTATGTGAACTAGGGCTTACTATATTGCTTGTCTCCTAGAGATTATTGGGGAATTCAATGAGGTAAAATATACAAAGTTCCAGTCTCACTGGGAGATTTAAAAGAGGATTTATCAAAATTTCAGGAGAAGCTTGTACAGCAACCATATTTTCAATATTGTCTGCTGATTTTGGGTATTTCTTCTTAAGGTGTGGTTACTACACAATACTTTTGAAACATGTTCAACTTGCCCATTGTGGGTGGAAGATACTGTGGACATACCCCCACTTCCAGACTATTGTCTTATGTATGGGGTAAAGAGAGAAGACTATTGTGACCAGAACAGCATTTGTTGAATTGCTGAATAAATAAATAATATAAATCGAAGGGGTTTGAGGCATTGAGAACTATAATTATTCCAATATATCTCCCATGGATGTTTTTGGGAGTCAAGCCTTGAGGTTTTCAGGAGCCAGTTTTATATATGCTTTCAAATTTATTCCTGTGTCAGGGCCTGTAGTTGAACAAATGTGTAAAATTTAGTTAAAATTTTCCTAGGGTGTAATCACGTGGTCTGATACCAAACTCCACTCAATGCCCTCCTACCCCTAGTCTATTTAGCAAGCCTCATTTCAACTGTGCACAGAAGGTGGATATGTCAGTGCTGAATGAACAGGCTTTGGAGGTCTGCCTTTAACGTGACTTTCTACAAGTTTATGGGAAAGCTTTCTATCTGTATGTTTTCCTCCATCCCTTCCGGGTCTCTTTCTCTACTCCCTGCTGAAGAAATTCAGACAGGGTTGTCTCTCCAAAGGTGAAGCTTATTCTTCATAAAGGAGTCTAAAGTGCCCTTGAGAGTTGGTTGGGGTCTGAAGACATTACAGCCATTTTTTACCCAATCAGAAGAGACAAGGAGACAGGCCTCTATGCAACAGCAACCTGCTGGCATCTGAGAGCTCAGCGGGCGGGACCCACCATTGCCCCTCTGCTTGCTTCTATCAGGTTTCTGCCTTTTTCTGTAAAAGAATCAAGATTTCTAAGCAACCCAAATGCTTCTACCACCAACCACAAGAAAAACCAAACACAATTATTAGTAACACTTATTTGCTCTCTTGCGTTTTGGCTTGTTGGAAACAGGGGCAAGCAGGAAGAGACACAGATAAGAGTGTTGGTTTTGGAAACATCTGGCTGCCACCCAGCTGAGCCTTGTCCCGTGGGCCCCATCCTTCCCTGTGTGCTTACTCACCTCAAGCTTTCTTTGCAAGCTGAACATTTCCATCTGAAATGCTCTTTGAACGACAGGCAGTGAACCCCAGGATCTAAAGTAGCTTTGAAGTTTGCCAGGAGTTCTAGAAGATGGTGGGTTTCCACTGAGCTAACTATTCCAGTACAGAGAATCTATCAGAAAACTTGGGTTGAATATAAAGAATTGGCTTTGATAAAACAAAACAAACCAAAAAAAAAAAAAAAAAAATTAGTGTCTTTCTGGAGGGCTCACCTGGAAGATTCTTCAAGCTCTTTTCCTTAAAATGTCTGTAGGCTTGAAGCTCACTTCTTATTTCAATAGAACATTTATACATCAATTGCAAGAAATGTGTTGAGGGATGCAGTTGACTTTAATATCTTATTGAGCAATGTGACAAGAATTTGAAAATGTACAAACTAACCACGGGATGACCTTTCAAAACTGAAATGTAAAAGTGGGGATGACATTTTCTCATTCAATTACATATTTTGAAGTCTAAATTAAAGCACACACAACACCAAATTAAACATCCCCTCCCCAGAGTGAATACCCCAATCATTTATAACTAAGCAACTTAAGTACCGGGTAATCAACAAACATTAACATGTAAATACTTTGTTTTAATAAGCCATGAGCATTAACATGCACATGGTTGAAATTATTTCTACTGAAATTCTCTATCTGCAACCCAAAATATCAGATATGGGCTACAGAGAAAGAAAACTGTTAAATTTAATTCTGAAATCATTCATGTGAGTTTGCATAAATCCTCTTTATTTTCTAGTGGATTTTTTTTTTCTTCTGGATTTTTTTTTCTCTGCCCCTGCTAGGAACCTTATGAAACTGAAATGTCAAGTGAGGGTTGCTTTATATCATGTTCTGTCAATCAAAGGAAGGGAGGCTTCCTGCGTCTGTTGCTAGTATATTGGCACTTTTTGAAGAGTGTTTCGGCGGGAGCGAGAATAAATAAAGATCCTTCAGGCACTTTCTCATTTATGGATGAGGAATCAAAGCAGTCTGAAACTTCATTTTCAGCCTGATACCCTGAAGATTGTTGGCTGATAATTCTGGATGGAACAGCTTATCTGGGAGGATTAGGGAGAACACGGTCTTCCTATTACTTCTGGCTTCAGCCTATTCAGCTGGGTAGGCTTTGTCACACAGTATCTGGGCCTTTACATATGTCACTAATCTTATCTATATCTTTTCAGCTCCTTCTGTTGGAGCTGTGGTTTCCCATGCCCAAACCTCCATTTCTTCATTACCCCAGCTGTATAGGCATTAGCCTTCCCTAACAGCCTTTCTGCACCGTGTGGTTCAGTAATGGCAAGGTTTGCAGACTTTCTCGGCTTTTCTGAGCAGACTGGGGCAGGATTTTTTATCCCAAATCTTAAGACTTTCACATCAATTATATTAAAAAGCTTCCTATGGTTCCCAAACAAACTCATTTCCCCTCTTTACCAAATCCGCTTAACAAAATGAAATAATCTCTGCAGTACATTATCTTTGCGACCATTAATGATAAAAATGAATGTCTCCCTTCCATGCCTGTGCACATATACCACACTGCCACACTTCGCAGGAGGCAGTTGGCTCACTCATGAAACAAATATCAAGTGTGTCATGTATGTAAAAAACTGGAGACCACCAATATGATTTCAAAATCACCTCTGACCTCAAGATGCCTACAGTTTAAGGGATAAAATGGAAACAGACAACAGTTCACCATGAAGTCTCAGGGAAGGCAGGTCTGTGTGCCAGAAACCGTGAAAAAGGTGGTAAAAAAACAGTGGACATTGCAAACAAATGACAAGGGTTTGAGAGAATGATGCTGGTCAGGAATTGCTCCAGTGCTTCGCCAATTGGTTTTCAAAGAGCGCATGTCACAAGCAGCCCTGAACTTAGAGAGTGAGGGTTTGGAGGGGCTCTAGGTCAAAGGTGTTCTTTGCCATCAGGCACCCATTCTCCCAGTCTACCTGCAGTTAGCCTCACATGGAGCTGGTCTACTTCTCTCCTGAATACTCAAGAACCATCTGAATACAAGTCAGCCTCCCATGCAGCTGCACAGAGCTTGCTAGTTATTCTGCAAAAGGAAGCTCTTTATGGTAGATGGACTTTTCTTTTTCTTTTGCTCTTTGTTTATGGACCGTGGATAAGAGGGCCAGGTCTAGATCCAGCAAACACTTGGAGTACGGGGATCAAGTCCACTGTGGGGAAGAGAGGGAACCATTGGAAAAGCGTGGGTCTCTGGGCAGGGCTGCTCTCCATGAGACTGCCCTGTTGTTCCTCGGCCTGCTTTCACACAGGAGACAAGTCAGTGCACGTGTTTCGTGTTGGAAGGTAAGGCTTTCTTCCCTCCGGCATCTTTATCATCAGTTTGCCTTCATCTTACAATCATGGCTTAGGAATACCCATTAGGAATGACAGAACTTCGAGTTTCCCTGGATGGCCCAAAGTCTGCCAAATATTTATTGGGTTCTTAAAATGTTTAGAATATTTTTCTCTAGACAAAAGTCACTCCTCAGACTTACAGGGCTCATACACATCTGCATTTAGATTTTACCCGTTTAGCTAAAATATACTTGTGGATAGAAAATTATCATATTAGTTATTAAAGGGCAGAATATGGAATATAAATCACATTTATGAATATAAATTTTAGTTTCAAGAATAACTTTGGGTTTAACTACTTTTCAGCTATCACACAAATATACTTTGGGAGGCAGAGGCAGGCAGAGCTATGTGAACTTGAGGACATCCTGGTCTACATAGCAAGTTCCAGGACAGCCTGAACTACATAAAGAGTTCATGTCTCAACATTCCTCCCTAATTAAACAAACAAACAAACAAACAAACAAGCAAACCTAAGTTATATTCAAACTCTAAATGTTAATTTTCTCAAATTTTACATGGCATACTTGTCCAAGAAGTATTCACCAATTTTCTGGAATGCAGATCTGATAACACACCTGAATTTTATTTGTTAATTCTTCCCAGCCCTTTGTTGTGAGCTCCTGGGATGTCTTCAGATGAGGATGCATCCAAGTTGTGGAGAGAGTGGATCAATGGGAAGAAAGGGATGGGTCTTCCTTTTCAAAGCATGGAGCAGAGCTGGGGACACATCCCAAACCCAATAAGCATGGCATTTGTTAATAGTGTCAGTTGTACTTAATGAAAAGAAAGAAGTGTAAAGCAATGGTACACCCAACAAGGAGAGGGATAAACTGTTTGTAGGGATACAGTGTAGAAGTTCTCAGGTCTTGAACTGACCATGTTCTTTGTTGCTCGGTCCATACTGTGCAGGACAGGATGGCAAGTGCCACTCCAGCTTCTATCTCCTCTGTGCATGCTTTCAATTGGTACAAACAAAAATGTTTCCAACATTGTCATATATCTTGTCACATTTGTTCCCTGGAAGTTAGGGGGACCCAATCTTCTTTGCTTTAAGACATGAGACATGTCTTAAAGTTGCTAGACTACAGTCAATTATAGGCATTCATCTTCCTCATCACAGAGATTTGTTTGTGTACAGTTTGTCTAAAGAGGACAAACTTTTTTGTTTTTTGTTTTAAAGACTTGTTAAAAATTTATTTTAACTTTACATCCTGACCTCAGTTTTCACTCCTTCTTCTTCTCCTAGTCCTTCCTTCAACCCCTCCCCCCCATCCACTCCTCCTCTCTTTTTCTTCAGATCAGGGGAGGCCTCCTATGGATATCAACCATCCTTGGCATATCAAGTTGCTGTAGGACTAGGAGCATCTTTACCTACTGAGGTTAGAAGAGGCATCCTAGTAAGAAAGGATCCCAAAGGCAGGCAACAAAGTCAGAGACAGCTCCTGATGTTAGGAGTCCCAAATGAATACTAAGATACACAACTGTTAACATAGATGCAGAGGGCCTAAGTCAGTCCCAGCATGTCTCTGTGTGGGTATGCACACTATGAAAGCAGGTTCCCTTGAAGTCCAGAAGATGGTGTTGGATTCCTTGGAGCTGCAATTACAGCTGGTTTCAAGCTGCCTGATTGGGTGTTGGGTCATTTCTCCAGCCCTAAGAAGGTGTCTTCTAATGGTAACAACTGTTAGCACTTTGATACAAATCTGAGCAAGGATGTGGCTTTCTTTCTAATTGATTACCCTTTTCCAATACATTTTTGGACTGTAAACCCCTTGAGTTAAGTAGGCGCTATTCATCTCTGAAACAGCCAGATCTAGCACTTGACATATAATCTATGAGATATAAACTGAATTCTGGGATTAAAACCTTCAGGTTCTGATTGGAGAATCCAGAAACAAAGAAGCATTTGTGAGAGAATGAGAAAAAAGATAGGGGAGGCAGGTAGCCCTTAAGGTGACCTCGGGTGAATTGCTACAACAGGTAGGATTGATTCCTAGAGGAAGACTTTCACCTGCATGCAGTCTTGCCAATAGATTCCCCCAGGGACTTTATTGTCGGCTGTTTAGCCTCATTGAGCATTGTCTGCACTTCCTGTTTTCACCAATGAGTTATCACTCTCATACCCCCCACCAGGAGTAGCATTGTCTGGAAGCTGTGTGCCAACACGGTTACCCCAGCTCTCAATCACAGATGCCTAAGCCACTATTTGTAACCTGCTGCTAACTCTGCTGTCTTGGCAACAACCCCCTAGAAAAATACATCTGTAGGCCTGCACATCATACCGATCAGCAAACTGCCAAATTTTCCACTGGGAATTGTGCAGCTAATATCTTAGGATGATGAGGATCCTGGGTAAGAATGAAACTCTTAAGAAGTATGAAGATTCAAGCTGAAGGAACTTTAATAATGTAAAAGATAAGACTGTGTGTGTGTGTGTGTGTGTGTGTGTGTGTGTGTGTAATGATGGTGTCTTTGTACATCCATGAGTTCTATTCCCATTCACATCTTGGGAATGAGGAATTTGTTTCACTGGATACCAGTACTCACTGACAAGAGTTCTTCTGCTCGGTGGTTTCCCATTCACTCCTTTGACTGTGTCTTTCTCGAGTTCCATTTTTTTTTTTTCCACTGTGTTCTCTGTCCATATTTGATTTCAGTGCATCTTGCGTTCCTTTCTCTTTCTCTTTCCCACCTCCCTAGACTGAAAAGATGTCTTGTTGGCCAGACAACTGACGTTCCAGGGCCATCTTGCTATCCGAAGTCCTTCAGTGGCTGTGACACTAAGGGCTGTATGGTAATTTGAATAAAAATGGCTCCCATAGGTTCATATATTTGAATGTTAGTCATCCGGGAGTGGCACTGGGGGCTGGGGAGAGGGCTTTAAGATTTCAAAAGCTCAATCCAGGCCCAGGCCCAGTGGCTTTCTTTTCCTGCTGTCTGTGGATCCAGATGTAGCTTTCAGCTGCTTCTCCAGCACCATTTTACCTTTCTGCCTCTATGCTCCCCATCACGATGGTAATGGCCTAAACCTGTGAAACTGCCCGCAAGCATCAGTTAAGCAGTTTCTTTGACAACTGTTGCTGTGGTCATGGTGTCTCCTCACAGCAGCAGACCATGGACTCGGACACACTGAAGTTCTGTAGGTCTCAGGAAAATGAAGTATCACCTTCTGAGGACCACCAGCTTTCTTTACAGCCAAGGCCGTGGTGTTCTCAATACATCTCCCCAGGCAGCTAGTGTAATTCTACAGAATCTGCTTTCTAGAGAAAACTCCTTCTTCCTTCCTCTGTGACCTAATGGGACATGGGAAGGAGTGGGAAACGTAGAAGAAATAAACAAGAAGATAAGAGTATGAGACAAAGGAAACTCAGCAAAGGAGGCAGACTTCAGAAACTGGTCTGTAACAAGTCTGCTATTCTTGTATGAACTGTGCTATCTATCCATGAACCCGAGTCCATGTGAGTAAAGATCAAAAACCACACAAGATATGAGGGAAGGTAGTAGGCATTGACATGTCTACAAAAAGCATTAAAGTAATAAGGACAGGTTATCAAATGTGTGCTTTCCTACATGATTAATAGTAATTATAGCCACGTCTATGAGCTACTTCTCTTTCTGTCTCTTCACCAAGCAGTATGACAAATAATGAGCATATTATTAATGTACCTGTTAAATATTTTATTTGATGACAACACTGAACTCATAATACATGATCTCAAAAATTAGACACAAAAGACATTCATTGCTGTCTTTATTGCTCCTGACACAGCTTCCCTTCTTACTCACCGGGTGCTGGCACCAGTGCAGAGTTCAAGGCCACAGTTTACTAGGCAGCAAAGACTGTAATACACTCTCACACATATATCTTGTAAAATGAGGGGACCCAAAATGAAACCTCTAAATTTTGGTAGCTGGAAATCTCGCTCTGAACTGCTTTCACTTGTGTGCACCTAAGTGCATATGCCTGTGGAGGCCGGAGGACATCCATTGTCATTTCTCAAGCGCTCTCTCTGTCTCTCTCTCTCTCTCCCTCCCTTCCTTTCTTTTCTTATTTATTTATTTATTTATTTATTTATTTATTTATTTATTTATTTATTTTTGTGTGTTATGTTTCATTGTGAGACAAGATCTCTTACTGGTGTGAAATTCACCAAGTAGGCTAGGCTAGCTGACCAGGGCGCCCAGGGGACCTGCTTGCCTTAGTCTCCCTAGCGCTGGGACTATGAACACATGCCACTCTGCCTGTTTTGTTTTAGTATGGTTTCTGGAGATCAAGTTCACATCCTCAGGCAAGACAATCACTGTACTATCTGAGCTATTTTCTGATCCCCAAACTGCTGATTGATGGAGTAGCTCAAATATAAGCATCTCTTCTAATTGTTTTTCACTGGCATTTCTTTTGAACGTTTTCAGATACTCCATCATCATTTAGCGTTGGGCAGTCATATTTTGTTGTTGTTAACTTACTATGACACAAAAGACTGCTCACAATCTTTCTTTTTTACTTTTTTTTTCTTTTTTGTTTTGTTTTGTTTTTCCGAGACAGGGTTTCTCTGTGTAGCCCTGGCTGTCCTGGAACTCACTCTGTAGACCAGGCTGGCCGCGAACTCAGAAATCCGCCTGCCTCTGCCTCCCAAGTGCTGGGATTATAGGCATGTGCCACCACCGCTCGGCTGCTCACAATCTTTCTATCCCACAGAGAATCCAACAATACCAAGCGATCTGGGTAGGGAATAGTCATTGTTCCCAGGAGGGCTTTGGCTTCTCTTCCAGGGAAAACTGAAGGTTTCCTTTGTGTGCCCCACAGTTGATGGGCGGTCCCCATTCTTCCTTCCTTCCAGTTTTTCTCTTCTTGTTGTCTTTCCTTCTCTTTTGCTAGACTTGTTTAATATGATCTATACGCCCTATTTCATTTTCTTGAGTATTCACTATACCTCAAGAACTACAGACATGCGATAGGCACCGTAATGAATGAGTAAGACAATAAGACAAGGACCTGGAAGCTGCTTTTTGTGTTTTTGTCAATTTACAAGGCAGAGGCATTAATTCCCCCCCCA
>NW_022196904.1:145850742-145906186 GCF_008632895.1 Mastomys coucha
CGAGCCCCCCTCCCCCCGTATTGTTGGTAAGTGGTAACATAAAAAAACTCGCTAGACTACAAAGCTTCCTCTTCCTTGCATTTGGCCTCTGGCTCAAGTTCCCACAATGCACTGCTCCTTTAGGGCAGATCCTGTCAGTGACCGTGGCAAAAGCCATTACTTCTATCTTGCTTCTGGAATCCTAGTTCTGTTTGGGTCAATTGATGACTGGTCTGAGTCAACCGGAGATAACTTTGTATTTTTTTTGCAATGCAAAAGTGTGGCTGCATCACTCCCCATTCTCTTAACAAAAGGGTTGTCTGAAATGGGGCTTCTGAGAAAGCATTTGCTTTCTGACAAAAGAAACTTCTGTCTGCCAGGTGAAAATGCTCAGATGATACAGTGCTTGGGCCTGTGGCCAAATTCTTCAGGATATGCATAAATACAAAGGTCCATGCGCTGGGTGTGGAAAGGCTAACTGATGGAAAGAACTCGGGTCTCCAGTGGCATTTACATTGCTAAATGAAGCCTGATATCTCTACATTCAACTGTCCTGTTAAGCATATTGTAAATGTCTTTTTCTAATTGATTTTTTAAAAAAAGATTTATTTACTTTTTTTTTATGTATATGAGTACACACTGTAGCTGTACTGATAGTTGTGAGCCTTCATTTGGTTGTTGGGAATTGACTTTTTTTTTAGGATCTCTGCTCTCTGGTCAACCCTGCTTGCTCTGGTAGACCTTGCTTGCTCAGTCCCTGCTTGCTCTGGCCCAAAGATTTATTTATTATTATAATTAAGTACACTGTAGCTGTCTTTGGACGTACCAGAAGAGGACGTCAGATCTCATTACTGGTGGTTGTGAGCCACCATGTGGTTGCTGGGATTTGAACTCAGGACCTTTGGAAGAGCAGTCTGTGTTCTTACCTGCTGAGCCATCTCACTAGCCCCTGTAAATGTCTTTATAGTCCATTGACATTTCTTATGATGAGAAGTACCCTAGACTAATACATTTTGTTGTTGTTATTGTTGGTTTTGTGTGTGTGTGTGTGTGTGTGTGTGTGTTTTCTCAAGACGAGGTTTCTCTATGTATCCCTGGCTGTCCTCGAACTCACTCTATAGACCAGGAAAGACTTGAACTGACAAAGATCCACCTGCCTCTGCTTCCTGAGTGCTGGGATTAAAGGTATGCACTACCACTGCCTGAATCTAATATGGTTTTGTAATCTTCTTCATAATGAAGTTTAGTGACAAGGTATTTCCTACCAAATAGTATTTACGCAAGTCAGTCATTTTATCATTTCCTTTGTTCTGTATCAGAGATCTATGAACTATGTCCTGTGGGCCAAATCCGATCTGCTTGAGGATGCCCAGCAATTTAAAACTGTCTTTCAAAGCGTCTTTAAATGATTAAAATAAAAACCTCAAGAAAAATAGTTTTATAAACATGAAAATGATATGAAATTCAAATGTCCATGTTCACAAATAAGGGTTTATTGGACGCCAGCCATACTCCCTGATTTACATATTGCTAAAGGCTGCTTCTAATTGCAGAGTCGAGCATGTGAAATAAAACAAATGGGCTATGAAATCTGTAATATTTACTTTTCTTCTCTTTTATAGCAAATAGTTCCTACTTCTGGTCTGCCACAGGACACTCCATTATAGCCCCAGTCATCTTGACTGTATTGTAGGCGTGACACTCTCTCTTTGTTCTTGACTGTAGAATTTCTACCACTATAACTTACTGTTATGATTTGAATGAAAAATGCCCTCAAAAAAGATTGATTGTCAAAATCTGGGCCCTAAGCTTGTGGTGCTATTTGGGGAAGATCTGAAAACATGGTAGGTCAGCCCAGACAGTTAGACACTGGGCTATCTTGTTCCTGGCCCTTTTCTGTCTCTCTTCTCTCTGTTTCTGTCTGCCAGAGATGATCAGCTCTCTTCGGAAACATGCTCCTGCTGCCATGTTATACTTTCTAAGAATCCGGGGCCAAGTGAACAGAGACAGAACCCTTGAAACAATGATCTATATAGTAAGTCTTTCTGGATTTCGGTTTGATCTCTCAAATAGTTGTCATAGCAGAGAGAACAGTAACTAATACATGGCCTTCCTTTAACCTCAGAAGCACACTTGCTTATCATTATGTTGACATTATGAATCATTCACAAATATTAGTATATTTGACCATTTCAAAAGAGTAAGTAAAAAAAAAAAAAGGCAGAGATGATAATAATGATGGTTTTTATAAAGAGGAAACTGATGCCAGGATGCAGACCTTCGATTCAGGATTTGTTAAGATGTTCTAAACCTCACTTAATATTAGAGTGACTTCAGGTAAGTCACTGAAGTTTTCGAGTCTCAGAATGCTACCTAGTTCTTTCAGTGGTGATCCTTCTCCTTCTCCTTTCCTGTATTGATAAAGGTTGAACCCAGACCCTTGCCTACTGGACTGCAGAGCTTTATCTCCAGCAATGGCTATAATTTCTGATGTACTCTGTGTTAAACTATTATGTGGATAGCGTATGTTCCCAGAAAGAGCTAAGGCTAGATGATGAGTGAAACTGATAATCCCTGTCTGTGTGCGAGTTCATTGTTGGTGCTGAGAAATAGCAAATGGGTGATAAAGACCTGTTTAATCAGGAAGCAGGAGATGTCCTGAAATGGCCAACCTTTAGACTCTAAGTGATCAAGAAATCAGGAAAGTCCTTCAAAAATAGTGTCTTACAAAGAGAGAGGAAATGATAAAGGGAAGAAAAGGGGGAAGAGCAGAGAGGCAGAGAGAGGTGGTGGTGGTGTTGATGCAAGTGTGGTAAGGAACAACCACACTTGCATCAAATGAGTCACCAATGCTCTCTGATTAGTGGCTTTCAAGGCACTATGTATGCAAAGCCCTCCAGGGTTTCTGCCATTCCTCCTTATGTAATTATTTTAGTTAAAATACAGTAAGGTTTTTGAAAGTAGAGCTGACTCTTTCACTGACCTGCTTGTCTACTCCTTTCCCCTAGTCCTGTCTCCTCCCAGACCCCAGCCTCTGGCTCTCCACTAAATCCCATAGCATATTTTGAGATTGCATATTTCAGTCACCTGTACTGAGTAATGAGTGTCTGGAAGGTTTGCACAAGGTTATTAAAAGTTTCTTAATCTGCCACCAACTTCTCTTTTAATATTGTTTGTGGATTTCCTGAAGCACAGGAATAAATTCCCTTGACCCTCTTCCTCATTAACTTGGAAAGTATGGCAGAAAATCAAAAGTACGAGGCTGTTAGGGTATTTGGTGCCTTTTAATAACCTATTGACTATAGCATGGAGGAGATAAGGCTATCACCACTGTTGATCAAAAACAACCCAAGGAAGCTACTCTTGCTACAGATACCTCATTATGCAAATAGTACCTTTAAAACCATGGCCTCTCAATTCATTGTCATCATTGTATCTGTTAATTAGGGGACATTTTAATAAAAAAAATAAGATAGAGAAAATGACAGCTTTAAAATGTTTTCCTAAGGAGGACTCTGTGCTGATTCTTCTTAAGGGTGTGTTAAAGACTCAAGGTAAAGAAATTCTCCTTCTCTAACTCTTTCCTATGAAGAAAAGAGAGAGAGAAAAAAAGAACGTTAGGCCAGAGCAGGGCTGGTCTTTGCACCTTAACCTGTGTCAATCTGTGAATAACTGCATGGGTATTTGACTTTCTTAGAGTCCAGTTTCCTCATTTGAAACTTGAAAATAACACTACAAATAAAAATCCTATCTAAGCCCGGCGGTGGTGGCTCATGCCTTTAATCCCAGCACTTGGGAGGCAGAGGCAGGCAGATTTCTGAGTTTGAGGCCAGTCTGGTCTACAGAGTGAGTTCCAGGACAGCCAGGGCTATACAGAGAAACCCTGTCTCAAAATAAAAGAAAAAGAAAAAAAATTAAAAAAAATCATATCTATTTATTTTCCTTTAAAACCTACATTAAACGAGACAGGGCTTTAAGCTCCACTTTATGTGTAAGGGGAAATCCGAGTTTATCTATTGTGCCCAATGATACACGACCATACAGTGCTAGATTTCAGACAGATTCTCCCAAATTTGTAATCCAGACCCAGGCAAGGACATAGTGAAGACACCTAAGATGTCCTGTACATATGGAGAACGCCAACCTGTTGACCCATTTTCAGAAGCGCCCTCACCAGGATTTCGCCTCACATGTGAAAAGAGAGGGTGGTTTCAAAAGAATGTTCTAAACACTCGCCTTTGAGGGCGTGAGGGGGACGAGAGCCTTTGTGTTCCTTTAAATGTGCGAGTAATAAAGAATAAATAGAACAAGCCCTTGTGGTTTGTTTAGTTTTGAAATCATTCCAGTACCATTTGCAATAAAAACGGCTTTCATTTTTAAGTGATCAAAGCAGTGCACGCTCCAGTCAGGTCAGCAACTGCAACAAGCTGGAGCCGTACAAACATGCAAGAGCGGCCCAGCATACCCGAGATGGTCCAAAGATCCCACGGCAGTTAAAAAAAATAAACACATACAGAGACCAGGGGCTGGAAGATGACTACCAGGCAAGCAGGCAGTATCGAAAAGTCTTTGCTGTCATTTACGGCTCTAGTTTTGATTATAATTAGGAAGAACAGTTTGAAATGTATTGCTTTCTCTGCCCTTCTCTCCTCTGGAATCCTCCCCCCCACCCCCCACCTCCATTCTCTCTTCTCCTAAAGGGCAGTTTGCTGCTGAGGAACCTAATTTTCTTTTAGTCCTGAAGGCCTATTGTGGCCCTCTGAGGAAAGTCCTGCATATTCACAAAGCTCTCTGGCTTCTCTTGAGTCCATTTAGGTGTCAGCGGGGCAACTGGACTCAGCCAAAAGGTTAAGCAGACCACCAAGAGCTCAGCTCTAAGCACTTTCTTTCTTAGTCACACCAAACCCATTGGTTGCTGCCCCAGAGCAGGGATAATGGCCACAGTGTGTATGCCTGCCAAGTGCAAACACACGGTCCTACGAGGAAGAAAAGGAGAATGACCTTCTGTATTACTCAGAATTTTTAATCAGCCTTTCAGCTAGTTGCATTTTTGTGTTCTGTACCCCTTTGCAAAACATTTACATTCACACCCACTTGGTAACCATAGAAGGCTTGGATCTAACAAGCAGTGAAGGGCCATTTTAACATACGTAGCGGGGACCCCGATAATCACTGCTATCCCCACTTCACTCCCTCACCTCTTCGCAGTAGTAAAACAGACCTGGAGATAGCAGGCTGGGAGTTTGGAGTCATTGCACTCACATCTTTTAGTGGGTACCAACTCCGGGATATTTTCATCTGCAAACTTTTAAATCTTAACATGATTCCCTGCCAATGCCATCAAGGGGTTGCTTTATGGATGGATGTCCTTGGAAAGATGTGTGATAGTGCCTAGCTTTGATTTTTCACCATTTGACTGCTAAGGAAACTTGCTACAAAGAGACTTACTTCTGCCTGAGTGCTCTTGTGAAGGGAGAGAGGCTAGTGAAGGCCATAGAATCTGGAGTCCCATCTGGTCCTCTGTACTGTCACTTGTTAGATTCATGACCCTTGGTATCTTGCTGAGGAAGCCCCACTACGTCTCAGATTTCTCTACTGTGAAATAGAAAAATGAAGTCTACATTATAGGCGAAGGCTCAACTGAGGTAATTCAGAAGATGATTATCATAACACTATCTCCCTCTGGATCTGCAGGGCGTGATTTTGTGGACTCAATCAATCTTGAATGAACAAGGGTAAGAATGTGCTGTATGACCTATTTTAAGCTGTTCTTCATATCATCATTCTTTAAATAATGTATCACAGCAAAGACTGGCATAATATCTCATTTGGTACTAGAAGTATTCTAGAGGTAATCCAAAGCATGGGGAGATATACAAAGCTATATGGAAAAGGTATACCATCTTATCCAAAAGGACTTGGGCATCCTTAGATTTTGGTATCTATGGGAGGCCTGGAGCCACACCCAATGTATTATGGCTGTATGTGAAAATGAGCCAAGTGCTAATGAAAGGCAGGATCTACTGACAAAATTCTGTTGTTACTTTTTAGTCATTACTAAGGAGTTAGATTCAGTTAAGGTGAGCCTTTCCAAGGATTTGGCTAGGTAAGCATGGAAATCATGTTTTCACATGATGACGGTTCACTTATAATCTCATTTGTAACATCACTTCACCGTGACACTTTATCCATGACAAACAGGAAATGCTTTCAAATGCAAACAGAGAAGCTGAACAAATGAGACCAAAAGTGTATAATTTTGGAAGGAAGGTGAAGAAGGAAGGTGAGGACTGCATTAAGTACCTAGGATTAAAAGAGATTATTTTGTTTAGGGTAAGATTGAGGTGACAAGTCCAGGGTTGATGTCTTTGTTTACTTAGGGCATTTTCTCTTGTAACGAGTGGCAGTGGTGAAATTTATTGGCTCATGTAACTAAGAAATCTAAAAACTAGGCATGATCAAGTGACTCCATTAGGATCTGTTTGTCCTTTACACCTCTCAGTGTTCAGAGCTGTAAATGGTGGTTGTGTGTACATGTGTGCACGTGCAGAGAGCAGAGGGGACACTCCATCTTTTTCCTTGGGACAGGGTCTCCCCCTGAACCTGGGGATCACCATTTCAGATAGGTTGGCTGACTGGCCAGTGATCCTTTGTCCCTACTCCCTACTTCCAATCCAGTATGGGGGTTGCAGGTATATGTAGCCACACCCAGATTTTTTTTGTGGGAGTGGTAGAGATCTAAACTCAGGATCTCATGCTCAGATGGCAAGTACTTTTCAAAGCTATCTCTGCAGCTCAGTATATTGGTTTCACTTTTGTGAGTCATGTTCCTGTCAGCTCAGGCTAATTATCTCATAGCCTCAAGTCAGTAGGAATAAAAAAAGCCTCTTTCTGTCAGACCCCCACTATTGAGCTGCCCATATGCTTGTGTTCTGTACTGAGCCATTTGGAGGCCTAGAGGAGTTGAGGATGGTATGGGCCAGGCCTCTGTTTCACTCCTGGCTCTATAGTCAGGTATGTAATTGGGCCAAATGGACAAAGAATATAAGAAAAATGGTTTTATGGGAGGAAATGTAGGTTCTGTTATGAAAAAAATGACACATGTCTACTCTTGCCTTCTAATTGGAAATAGATGTGCCAGGTACATCCCACATGAGCACCTTGAGTGTATTTTGTTCCCATTCAAGAGCATCCTTCCATTTTTAAATAAACCAGTCCTCCCAGTCTCTGTCTCTAAGGGCATTAGTGTTTCCAACTGCCCTACCTCCAGTACTCATTGCTATGACCATTTATTTCAATTGGTCAACTGCAGAGCTAGTATGAAAATGGACATAGCTAGGTAGGTAGTCAGTAAACCAGCTGGCCATGAAGCCTTCTTATCTCATGTTGTCTTTATTACACATAGTCCTGCAGCTTGAAGGAATAGAAAAATAGTAACCTCTTATCTAATTATGCTTAAATGAACTGAGAAGGGAGTAGAGAGAAGGAGAAAGGCAGGGGGGAGGGAGAGGAGGAAGAAAGAGATTAAAAAGAGTGTTTTTTTTTCTCCCCCAGTTAATCAATAAGGCTTAAGGTGTATAAGCATATGGATTTCCTGCTACTCTTCTGAACTGGAGATATAACCTTAGACTGCAGGTCTTCCTTATGCATGACAAGTTCTGCCCCACTAAGCATGATCTATGAAATAGAGCAAAAAATGGGAATGGAGTTTGTGGACAGGAAAGTCTAAAAGCGATAAGAAAGGACAAGAGATTGGCTTAAGACTTCAGCTATTCCTGAGTTTAGTAGTATTCCAATTCTCCCTGACTTAGGCTTTCCCATACTTTGCCCTGTTGACATTTAAGGTCAGATGATTCTTTGTTGTCAGGGATGCTGCACACTGTCAAATGCTGAGAGACATCCATGGCTAGATGAAACATCTCCCTCGACTGTCCAGGGGGGTGGTGTCTTTATATGCTAGAGTGAATGCTGGGAGAAGCCCGGGTGTGCTCTTTCTTTGTATCTTTTTCATAGAAGAAAACATTAGAGACAGGAGTAACATACAGTTAGCTGTCATGTAATGAGTCAAACAAAACAAGCAAATCCATTTCATTTTTTTTGTAAAACATTCCCTTGCCTCTAAAGCCAACTGATAGTATGGGAGTAAAGAAATGCAAGAAGATATGCAGGAAATATTTACACGCTGTCACTTATAGTCAAGGCTAATGGAAGGAAAATGGGATAGAGGGAAAAAGGAAGGGACAGTGGAGAGGGATGGATGGAAGGAACAGGGAAGAGAGTGGCAATCATCAGGGGGTGGGGCAGGTTGAAAGGGGAGTGGCTCGATGGATAGACAGCTAGTATATCTGACGAGAAGCTTTGATGTCTGTTGTACTATATAATAATCTCCAGTTAGTACTATGGTAACGTGTTCCTAAAATTTTGTTCAGAGGGTACATTTTTATTTATTTTTACTTATTATTTTTTTTTTTTTTTACTTATTCACTTTCCATCCTACTCATTGCCTCTCTCCCAGTCACCTCTCACACAATCCTTCCTCCCATCTTCCCCTTCTCCTTTGAGCAAGTGGGGACTCCCCTGGGTATCCCCCACCTTGGCATGTCAAGTCTTGTGAGGGTAGGCGCATCCTCTCCTACTGAGGCCAGAAGAGGCAGCCCACCCAGAAGAACCTATCTTACATTCAGGCAACAGCTTTTGGGATAGCCCCTCTCCTCACCCACCCCCAATCTGTTCCAGTTGTTCAGGACCCACATGAAGAGCAAGCTGGGTATCTGCTACATATGTGCAGGGATGTCTAGGGTTAGCCCTTGTATGCTCTTTGTTTGGTGGTTGAGTCCATGAGAACCCCAAGGATCTAGGTTACTTGATTCTATTGGTCTTCCTGTGGAGTTCCTATTGTTTTAGGGGCTGCAATCCTTCCTCCTCTTCTTCTTTAAGAGTCCCAAAGCTCCATCCACTGTCTGAGTTAGTTGATGGGTGGAGCCTCTCAGAGAACTGTCACGCTACACTTCTGTCTGCAAGCATAACAGAGTATCATTAATAGTGTCAGGGACTGGTGCTTGTCCATGGGATGGGTCTCAAGTTGGGCCAGTTATTGGTTGGCTGTTCCCTCAGTCTCTGCTCCATCCCCCATACCTGCATTTCTTGTAGACAGGATAAGTTTAGGGTCAAAATTTTTATGGGTGGGTTGGTGTCCCTATTGCCCCACTGGGGTTTCTGCCTGGCTACGGGAGGTGGTAGACAGTAAGTCTTATGATAACTGTTACTACCAAAAGCTATTTAAAAAATGGGTACAACTAACTTTTAGAAATGAAGGACATGGTATTTTCCCCTTTGACTTTAATGATAATGACTGCTATTATGGGTGTGTGAACATGTCCAAACCTCTCAAGTTGAATGTAATAAATATATGCAGCGTTGTATATGAGTTATACCTCAGCAAAACTGGAAAATAAATGATGGGTTCTTGGATAATAACTGGGAGTTTGGGAAGCAGTGAGCATACCTGCTTGCAGGTAATTCACTGATAGCCAGGAGCCAGGACCTTTCAGCAGAAACGGTATGCTCCTTTTTCTTGACTCACAGATTTGGAAATTCCAAAGGCCTTTGTATATAGGTTTTATGACAGTTACACGTCTACTATAAACACATGTAATTACCACTGCTTTGTCATTTACTTATTATTAGGTCTACCACAATGCTGTTATTTCCCCCACTCACTTTTATTCATCGTGCCTTTATATTAAGCTTCAAAGCCTTTCCCCAAATCACGTTGATTAAAACCCAATAAAACCATTATTACCAAAAAGTCTAGGATAAAAGAGATACCATATAATCCCAGTTGTCAACAAGAACATTCCTTTGAGGTTCTTGCTTCTAACAACTTCTAAAGAGTCTGGAAATCTAGAAAGTGGGGAGACCTTTGTCCTCTAGAAAATGTCGGTGTTGTCTCCAGTCTTGATCCCCAGGAAAAGTGAATGCCTGTGGCCTCCATGACCTTTGTCTTATACACTGGCTAAGATGGTCACTGTGACATTGGGGAAGGCAACAGTAGCTAGGCTTTGCTTCTTGCAGGTGGCATGGACCTCTCAAAGTGCTTTTCTGTCTACCTGAGCTCCTAGGCACCCATGAAAGGATATTTGTTTATTTCATACTTTCAAGCTCAAAGAAGGTTAAGAGGTCACATAGCTAACAAAGGGCCTTGTCTCCCAAGGCTGGCCTCTCCTCCATTCTTTCTATCAGCATTTACATGCATCCCAAGGTCCCATCAGCTATAAGAAAAGTCTGTGGCATAAACTGGTCACTGGTGGTTCAGAGTTGGCTAAATGATTTGTAGTCAGCACTGTGGTAAGGGATGATGGGGGAAAGAGGACTGTTTCTAAATAGGTGATTAAAAAAACATTTTGGTATATGGATTCATGCATTTTATCATTGCTCAATTGCATGGTATATGCAAAGACATATATGCCATGTGTCTCTTTTTTTTTGTTTTGTTTTGTTTTGTTTTTTGTTTTTCGAGACAGGGTTTCTCTGTGTAGCCCTGGCTGCCCTGGAACTCACTCTGTAGACCAAGCTGGCCTCGAACGTCTTTTTCTATCTAGATATTTTAAAAAGGACCAGCGTAACCTCCAGTTTTTTTGTGACCACTAGAAAATAGCCTTAGATTATAATATGAATATACGTGATAGTCAAAAGAACTTTAGTCTATAATTTACATAAATGATACTCAAAAGTATCTTATTGTCTTAGTTAACTTTGGCTTGTTATACCCAAATACTCAGGACAACTTAAAAGCAAAGGGTGTGGTATCCTGGTCAGGGATTGCTGGCTCTCACAAAACCTGGCAGATGAATGGATATGGAACAGAGTCCAGAATGAGAGAGGGAATACAGAGTGTAGGCTGGAGTTGAGGTTTGGTCGGTTACTGTGTATTGTAATGCTAAATTCTGCACTTGGAAGGTCTAGCCCTACAGGTGAATTCTCACCTTTACAAGCTTTTGTTCTGCAAACCTTGTTCCTTAATTTAAAACTATTGGTTAAACAAAAAAAATGACTACAGCCAATTATTGGAGGGATTAGAGGTAGGTGGGTTTTAAGTTACTGCAGAAGAGAAAGAAGAGCCAGAGAAAAGAAGCGGAGCTGCCCCGAGGGGAGATTGACCCTCAGCACATGACCAGGAGAAAGAGCAGGTATTTTGGGTATCCCACTGGGGAGGTCGTCTGGTCAGCAGTTAGAAGAGTAGATAAGGGGTTTATGTCCAAGTAATTGGCAAAGCCAAATAAAATAGCCACAGTGTGAGTCTCATCCATTCACAAGCTAGACGGGGATAAATTTAAATTTGATTAACTACAGGCTTGCTTTGTAGCAATCCTGAAGCCCAAGACGTGGCATTTACTGAGGCTCACAGAGTCCTTAAATCTCACAAGGATTCGCCTTAGAAAAATAATAGTGTGTGCCTAGCATAGTGTGGAAATAGTATTGCTGAATGGATATTGATTTGTTTTCTCATGCACATAAAATCTAAGAGTAGGGCCGGGCGGTGGTGGTGCACGCCTTTAATCTCAGCACTTTGGGAGGCAGAGGCAGGCGGATTTCTGAGTTCGAGGCCAGCCTGGTCTGCTCCAGGACCAGGACAGCCAGGGCTATACAGAGAAACCCTGTCTCGGGGGAAAAAAAAATCTAAGAGTAGGACTATCACAGTGATTCTGGAATGACATTCTGGAATGACATTGTATTTGTCGTATGTACCAATGTACCAATGAACCAGTTGGGAAGCAAATTTGGCAATATTGGTGTTGTATATTAAAATCTTAAACTCATGCGAAAGCTTCCACTTGTGATATTTTGTTCTTAACTTCTAAGAACTTATCCTCAAGAAATGAGTCTCAATATGAAAAAGATATGTTTTTACCTGGTCTTACAGTCTTTATTGTTTTGGTGAAAAATGTCCTTATAATTTAGCTATCCCCCACAAAAAAAGCCAATAGTCAATAGTTAAACTGTTCAGGATATTCTCTGGAGGATACCAAAAGAGCACCCTATACTCTGTACTTTACAGTCCATAATATCTTAGGAGAGTTATAGTTTCAAAGTAATATTGTTGTTTTTTCTAAATAGCTATATTTACTTATTTACTTTTGAACTTTTTTTTTTTTTTTTTTTTACATAACACATGAATAGCCTATGGAATTAGTGTTGGGACAAATAAATTGTAACTTGCTTAGAAATATAACACAATCATTAAACTTTATTTTACTTTAGTGTGTGTCTCTGTGTGTGTGTGTGTGTGTGTTATATGTATGGTTTATGAGTGTATGGATGTGTGCATGGACATGTGCCTCTCGGTACGGTCATCTGTGTGGGAGATATGGAGGTTGATGTCAGGATGTCTAGGTTGTCTTTCTCAATTACTTTCAACTTGTTTTTTGTTTGTTTGGTTTTGGTTTTGTTTTTGAGACAATGTTTCTTACCGAAACTGGAGCTTGTCATTTTGGTTAGACTAGTTGGCCAGTGAGACCTAGCATCTGTCTGTCTCCACTCTTTTGTGTTGGGGTTAAGCAGGGGCTGCACTCAACAGGTTCAGAGGGATGACAGAGACTTCCGCTGGTCTGAGTGGGAATGTTAACAGTGTATACAGAAACTATTAACCACCGTTTTCTCCTTCAGGATGACGGTTAAGTGAGACTGCTCCCATAAAGACACCTTCTATTGAGATTAGTTAAGCCTGCCTTCTTGTTCAGCTATATAACATAAACCTGCCTTGTGATTCAACTGTATATGATAAATCTACGTCTGTGACTTGTGTATATAAAATAACAGGTTGAAGTTATTATGGGTTGTTGCAGTTAGTGTCCTTCATCAGAACTATTGCAGCCCACCTGACTCCAGCTTTTCTATACATATATTTATGTGTCCCTCCTGTCTTCAGTCCCCTCATCCAAGTTAGGTTGATCCCTCTAGGCAGGCAGAGCATAGTACTTAGTCTCACAAACCTATTTTTTTTAAAAAAAATACTAAACAAGAATGATAAAAATATGCTATACAGCATATATAAGGTAGACAATTTAAATATGCAATGGTTATGTTTAAGTGCAACTTTTTACAACCTAGAATCACCTAGGAGGAGTTACAGTTAATGAATTATTTAGATCAGGTTGACCTGTGCACATGTCTGTAGGGGATTATCTTGATTGTTAATTGATGTGGACATATTTATGGGGAATTGTTAGTTGATGACCTAGACACCATTTTCCTAGAAAGCTAGATGAAGCATGAAGTGTGTATGGATGAATTTGATTCTCTGTGTTCTTGACTAGCTTCTTGAGCTCCTGCCTTGGCTTTACTTCAGTGATGGACTGTGTATTAATCACTTATCTATTCCTGTGACAAAACACTATGACCAAGGCAACTCATAGGAGGAAAGTGTTTGATTGAACTTACATTTCCAGATAGTTAGAGTCATTGATTGTGGAGCAGAGGCAGTAGGAGTGAGACAATGCTCTGTAGAATAGCCTGGCCTACTAGTTTTCAGATAGTAGAGATCTATTGGTCTCTGCCTCCCAAATGCATGCATCACCGCCACCTAGCTAGGAAACTCTTACATAAGGGCATATTTAATTGGGGACTTGTTTACAGTTTCAAAGGTTCAGTCCATTATTATCTTGGCAGGCAGCATGGCTACTGGAACAGAAGCTGATAGCTACATTCTGATCTGCAGACCAGGAGAGAAAGTGAGCTTGGGCCTGGCAGCAGCTTTTGAAATGTCAAAACCCGCCTCCAGTGATACACTTTCTCCAACAAGGCCACACCTACTCTAACAAGGGCATATCTCCTACCTATTCTTTCTACTCAAACTTGACCACTCTCAAACAGGTGAACCTAGGTGGGTCATTCTTATTCAAATCACCACACTACCAAAACAGCTTCACCAACAGGGGATGAACTATTCAAACACTTAAACCTAGAGGGAAATTTTCATTTAACCCTAAGTAAACCCTTTCATCTAAGGTGCTTTTTGTCAGAGGATTTTATCCTAGCAATGGAAATGAAACTAGAGTAATATGTAAATAACTATAGCTGTATAGAAATGCAGTGTAGCAGAAAATAGGCAAGAGGCAAGCTAAGCATGGTGGCCTAGGTTTGTTATGCCAGCACTATGTAGGTAGACTGAGACAGAAGAATTGTGAGTTTGAGGACAGTCAGGGCTACATAGTTAGACCCTGTCACATATAAAAAAGGCAAACAGCACATTGCATCAGTTTTCATGATAGTCATGGATTACATTATAGATACAATTGTTCTTACATCGTAAGTCAGTCATCCTCTTATTACTCTAATGACAAAAATGTTCCTTTTGGGGGGATAAAAAGAAAAGCTACAAAATATGTTTGCCAAGCTCTAAATATAATTTTGTGATGTTACATTTTAATGTGTATGGGTAATAAATCAAAACACAAAAACATTAAATGCCCATATATATATAATGCATCATTTTTGTATTTGTGGCTAAAGGCCAGCTGCTTTCAACATAGCATTTAGGATCACTGTATGGAAGCGGAGTGACACACATTGTGAAACACTGCAAGTTGGTCTGAGCGATGCTTTCTTTATCCACCCTTGAGTGGATAAAGCTGCTGCACCCTTGAGTATAATGTAGCCTCTCTCCTCTCCCAATGTTTGCTCCTGCTTTTCCCTAGCTGTTTTACTCTTCCACCTCTTCCCAAATCAGCAAGCATTATTGACCAAATGCCCGCACCACAGCATTCCCATGAAGACCCACCTAGCTGTCTGTACTTATCCAGCTCCTTGGAAATGCACAGGTTTTGTTTCAATGTGGCACATACTTAGCATGTACAATAGAAAGAGATGGAAACCAAGATGTTTGCTTTTCCTGGTGAGAGAAAATAAAACAAGACGACAATCCAAAGGAAGCCATATGAGATCATCAGTAGATAAACATTTCACGAGAGAAACGATCACCACTGTTATGAGAAGCAAATGCAGCTTTTACTCTTGGCCGTAGAACTTTAAAACAGTCTCTGAAAACATCCCGTTATCCCTCAGCTAGCAGACACACATCTTCCAATATTTGACAAATACCATCTTGAATCTTTCTTAGTGCAGGTGGTGCTAACCATCTCGAGCTGTTCCTCTCCTCTCAGTTAAAGCCGCCTTTCGGCTTCGAGCTCCTTCTGCACTGCAGAAGGAAACCTTAGCAGATGGACTGGTGTAGAGGAAATGGCACATAATGAATCACATTTGAAGCCCCAGCATGCAGATCAGTACATAAATCTATAGAGTCCTCCCCTTCGTCTGTGCTCAGGGAAACTGAGTGCTTTGGAGATGCAAGAGGCCGGGATCCTGCCTATTTGCAGGGAAAGCTTGCCGTAGCTTTCCCTCCCTCCAACGTCTTTTCCCAGCTGCCACATGTCAGGGATACACTAGGACCTCCTGGCCTGGACACCTCTGAGCCCCATGTGGAAAGAAGCCAGGCAAGAATCCTCACTCTCTGGAACTGTAGGGAAAATTTCCCAATAAAGTATTACTTTCCCTTGTCCATAGTTGTAAAAGAGGATCAAAGCGACGTGGCCAAAGTCATGGAACTTATCTTCAGCCGAAAGCCAGACTCCAGAATGGAAATTGATCATTCAACTAAGTTGAACCACAACACTGAAGCACATTATTATTAATCCTAAAAGCTTATAGCATATGATCAACACTAAAAAAAAAAAAAATTCTTTTTCCAGTTCAACCTAAGGTAAGTGAACTGGCATATTCTTTTGTAAAACAGTTGGGGAGGGCAAATCTTCAGGTATTCAACCACTGTGTTCCTAGCCTTCCCCCATCCAACCAGAACCTTGACATACTGAGTTGAAAATGTTAGGTGAGATTTACCACTGCACAACCTTCGAGGTCCAACTTTGCATTTTGCATGTCAACAGGGCAATCATTTTGTTGGAAGCAGTTGCCAAATGGTTCAATTTGTTGAGTTGCACAGCTTTTCATGCCAGCTGATGAGTTAGTGTTTCCACACACCTACTGTGTACATAATACTTTATTCTGTATTTTGAAAGTGCGTACATGAATGGGGAAATAGGCCATGTACTGCATTTCTATTGAGAGAAGCTAAAAAGAGAATCTACTCATTAAAATTTCAAAATCAGCTGTCTTCAGTTCTTTGGGGGGTTTTATAGTTAAGTGAATTGTTCTTTCCTTGGTATCACTTTTGTGTAGAAAGACCTGCTCACAGAGCTTTGCTAGTTTTGTTTGTTATGTGGTTTTGGTTTTGTTTTCAATTTTGTAACAAGGTTTCTTGGAAAGAGTGTGATTTGTATTTAACTGCCGTATACCACATGATCTGTCAAGCAGGAATGAGCAGAGACTTGCTGGTGGTTTTTCATCCGAAGCTGCCCAGCAGGCTGGAGTGTTGACTGAGGAACGGAGGAGGAAGGTATTTGCTGTGACTAATGGTTCTGAAGAAACCATCTTTAGACCATCACAGACAAACTTGTGAGAACACAATGACCACCAGGGCCAGTGGTAAAGCTGAAGGAATTCCTTGGTGCAGATGGTACCAATAATGAACAGAAAGGCTGAAATGTTTTGGAAAGTGAGGCTTTGGACTTATCAGATAAGAACTTCGGAATGTGTGAGGATAAACTGATGCGTTCAAGCTATACTGCCACCACCATGTGTGTGTGCTTTTCATTTTCCCCTCAAATGATATTTGACTATGACACAAATACTGGTAGAATGTTTAGTCATATATAGACACATAAACACAGACAGACAGACAGACAGACAGACAGACAGACAGACAGACAGACACACACACACACACACACACACACACACACACACCTGCACACATACCCCCAGGGACTTTGTACTCCAGGTTTTTTAGTACCCTCACAAAGAATGGGCCAGGTACCTGAAACAGCCAGGTACAATTTTATCAGGCTGACAGCTTCTGTTTCCTAGATACTGAATCACATATTCCCTGAATACCGCATCAGTAATATAGTATTTAGTTGAAAAACTGCTGCCAGTTTCCCATAGACACAGAAGGCCAATCTGCATGGCAAAGAAAAGAAAATGGTTACGGTGAGTACAGGGCCCAGTGCTTTGCAAGCCCTTGGTGATTGGGCAGTTTGGCTGGTGCGTCTTGCATGCGTATGGAACTGCCACTGCTTCACATCCTGATTGTAGGGCCCTAATGTTACAGGCTTTGAAGACAAAGTAAGAGCGTTGGGGGAAAAGTGTCAACAAAAGCTGGGGACTCAAAGAAGAGTTGAAAAATAGTGAGAAATTTGTGACAATTTGCACATTGTAGTTATCAGGATGTTTCCATGAGAATATCCTTCCAGGAAGAACCTTTCAGTGTGTCTTGGGGTGAGAGCTGAGGGTAGAAGCTGGGATAAAGAAACCACAAACCATCCTCCAATGGAGCTGGACATTCCTGGGATTAGATTTGTCTCAACTGAAACATTAACTCCAACACATGCGATTTTGGTAAGTGACTCATTGGGAAAGTTTGCAGTTAGATGTACTAAGTTGTAGCTTATTCAATAGTGGGCACACAGACCAAACACTAGCTAATGCCATTAAGTTGGTTGTTAGTGTATGTGACACAGCATGGCCTTCTGTAATATTCCACAAAGCTATAGCGACTTTAGCAGCACAGATATCTCAGTATTTAAAAAGTCCTGAGTTCGAATACTTAGTACCTTTTACAAAGTATAACTTAACCTGGCTGTGGTGGCCTTTAATCCCCACACTCTGGAGGCAGAGGCAGGTGGATGTCTGAGTTCGAGACCAGCCTGGTCTACAGAGTGAGTTCTTAGACAGTCATGGCTGCACAGAGAAACCCTGTCTCGAAAACAAAATAAAACAAAACAGAAAAAGAAAAAAAAGTATAACTTCATTAAAAATTTACGTATGTTGGTTTTTAAACGATAGAATTTTTAACAGCTATCTGGTAAGTGCCGTGAAAACTAACAGCTGCCTTCCAGGACCCCAGAGCAAGCTCCAGTGTGCACCAGTTCTAGCTGGATGCAAACTTTCATTTTTCTCTTTTCTTCCTTTGCCACCCCTCTCCCAGGAATCTTGACTTAGCAGGGGCGTCATTGTTAACTGCTCAGGAGCAAGACTTGCTAGGTCTGACTCACATATGTTAATACTTACACAATTAGCTTCTTCAGTTTGAAAACAACAACCCCCAAACTCCCCCAAGGCTGTTCCAAAACCCAAGGTCTGCTGAACTCAAGCCTACCCAGATGCCAACAACCAATAGTTTATGATGGGATTAGGAATGAGAGTGAAGAAAGGTTTCTTGTCAATTATGAGTGTGAAGACCACACACACTGAAGAAAGTACTCTATACAAATCAAAGGACCCCTTCAGCCTAGCGTGGCAATAAGGGGTCCATGATCCCTCTACTGTCCTGCCTCTTCTTAGGGCTTCCTATTTGCCTCTTTGTATTCAAAAGCTCATCAATGAAATATTTGATCAAATGCTAGCAACTGCAGAGTTCCTGGATGCAGCAGTTGACAAAGTCTTTACAGTACCATGTCACTTAGGCTGCTAAAGAAATCCAGCTCTGGTGACAATGTGTGTACTCATTCTCTGTAAACGATTTAAGTTCAAAACCATGCAATGAATCATAGTAGCAAGGCTAGACTTGCTTTGATGAACTATACTGGTATAATGGAACTCAACAGAGCAATCACTGAAACATTTGACTCCAAATGTAAATCTTCTTGAACTCTGGGAAAAAAAAAAAAGAAAGAATAAAGAAAGCATGTTAGGCAAGGAGAGGCAGCATATAATACAGCTGTACTCGCATAATGAAAGTGGAAGCAGTTTTAAGAAAAAGAGAATGTTGAAAAGTTGTTATGCTGTGTTTGGCAAGAATGAGTCATTTTAAAAGTGTCAATCATGATAATCCAACATATTTTTAATCTAAAGGTCAACAGAAGCAGCTTCCATGGTGGTGCAATGTGCAAAAGCAAGTGGTTATAAGGTGGTTTCAAGTGTTAATACTGTACCACAGTATATCTAGGAAAATTAATCTCAGTTCTAAATTGAAGAGCATGGGTTGATAAAGGTGGAAGAATTTTTTATTAAAAATGTACTGAAATAGCTGGTGACACTGTCTTTTCAACCACAGAGCTCTGTGACAATTTTACAATTCAGACACGGCTTTCTGTACAGGCGGTGTCCTCTACAGCACAACAGTTATTCAGGGGGAGGGTCAAAGGACTTGCCTATTGGTACCAGTGCCCATAAAATGAAAACTTTTTCTTTGCAATGGCCTATGAGTCACTTGTGAAAACAAGAGTAATATATACCAGTAGAACATAAACCAATAGAACATAGTATTCTGCCGAGGATTGGCCAGTCCCTCAGGCCCTGGTATCTTCACATATCTTTACTGTTTTCCTTGAACAACTTTCAAATGTTCCACAAACATGGGTGGGTCATACTGTACACTTAAGTAATAATAGATATAGCCCACAAAGAGTGACAATAGTAAAGTTATGTTCTGTCTTTAACATTTATAGGAACATGTGGCCTTCCTCACAAGGGAAGCCACTGTTACACAAGCACTGTTGGACTTTCATCTCAGGAGCTTGCTATGTACACGGTAAACACATGATAAGTTTTATAAGGCTATAGACACAGTCCTAGAGAAAACATTCTGTAAGAGGTCTTCAACATATAAAAATCACTGGACACATTCAACTTCATGCTCAAGCTCCACCCAAAGTTACTAGACTGCTTAATTCCATATATGTTACTCTGGGGGAAACTTGGTTCCAACCATTGCTGTAGATCACAGCAATAATCTCCCTGACAGTTGTCAAGAACTGGCTATAGAGATAGCAGTCATAGATTCTTTTCTGATATTCTTCATAAACCTAATCAATAATTTGGTTTTTTCCCCCTCATGAATTAAAGTCACTTTTACATTTTAAAATACTGTGTGTGTGTGTGTGTATGTACTCATTCTGGTGACCTCTAACATAGTCCATATAATTTGTCTGTTAAACATTTTAATGAAGGTTTAAGCTGGGTGTGGTGGTGCAGGCCTTTAATCCCAGCACTTGGGAGGCAGAGACAGGCAGATTTCTGAGTTCGAGGCCAGCCTGGTCTACAGAGTGAGCTCCAGGACAGCCAGGGTTATACCGAGAGACCCTGTCTCAAAAAACCAAAAACCAAAACAAAAAAAAAAAAAAAAAAAAATGAAGGTTTGTTTTTAGAAAGCTCTTGTAGTGTAAAGAAAAACTAACCAAAACCCAAAAAACAATAATAAGAGACTAAAAACAACAGTAAGGTGAAGAAGCTACTCTGTCACAATGTCACATCCTGTCCTTTTCCAGGATGTATTTTTATGGAGAAAATATAGACAAAGAGTGTTACAGGAGAGAGGCACATGAACCCTGGTATTTGTCACTACTCTTCTTTTCTCCCTAAAATTTTAAAATATGTTATTTAGATTCAAAGCATGAACTGTACAGCCACTACTCTAAGTAGCTAAATGTATTTATGGCATAATTTACTTACTAATATTCTACATAATAGTATACACATAGATCCTGTTAGATTTAATGTTTTGTCTCAACACAGAGCAAATGTGGGTCTCTGAAAAATCAGAGAAAAAAAGAAAAATGATGACGTAAAATCTCACCCCGTAGAGAAATGAATACTATGAAAATTTTGCTATATTTTCCTGGCATTTTAAATAGGTATACATGGTCATACATTAAAAATAAGTTAAGGATACTATTGTGTGGGATGTCCATAAAAACAAGTGCAAAAGATTATATCTCTTTCAGTATTACTACCATTACTAGATGTGCTGACAGTTCCAAGATGTGTTAATAGTGTCTTGCATTTGATTTTTTCTTCCAGTTTGAATATGTCATGCATGGCATTATACAGAGACCTTCTAGACCTTTCTAGATGCCCTGTGCTTGAAAATAATATATACCTTGACAGCTTTTGCCTTACCATTGCAAGTTCCAAACTTGGCATGATCATGTCATTCGTAAATAGGCTATGGCCACAAATGCAGAAATATTCATACTTGCTTTGCCAGAAAAGACACATTTCACAAATGTCCTAGATTGTTTTTTCCAAAAGGCTGATTCACAAGCTCTCTGAAGATTTCTCAGTTTCAGGCTCAGTGACCACAATATAGAAACATACTTGGCAAATATCCAAGATCTAAACATATCTAAAAGAAGCATATTTTCCTAACTTGCTCATCTCTCACAGACACCATCTGTAGTGGAATTGGACTGGGACAGAGGATGGGGAGGGAAAAGGTAATGAAAAACATGAACCTTAGCTTTAACTATTCATCACATAGTCAAAACATGGACAAGGAAAAGAACAGGGAATGCAGCCATGAATATAATTCTTTGACAAGTAGGAGGCCAGGTAAACTGACATGTGGCATATCTACATTGTTACAGCAATGAAGTTGCTGAGATTAAAAGACAATGTGGGACAAGAACACTCAACATCACTTTCTTAGCAAGCCTGTACTTTCACGGAGTTACTGAATCTCCATGAACATTGAGCAGAGCAATTACTGATCAAAAACAGGCTCTTGAGAGTCACATCTCTACCAGAGTTTCTCTTTCCTAGATACTTGCCTTTCAGAACAATGTTGCTTCTCTCTGGGTAACTTAAATTGGACTCTTGACAATATATGTAATATTCATATTGGATATTGGGGGGAATTTTATTCTGAAATGGGTTCAATGTTAAATATTATTCTAATTGTCTTTGGAATAAATTTTACATAGCAGTCTCATCATTAATGGGGAGGAGAAGGCATGCTTTGATTTACATGGACTTGTTCCCATCTATTATTCCAGAGTCAAAGACCTAACACAATGAGAGAAGTATCTTCTGTATAGGCTAATGGTTTGAAACATGAAAAAGACAGAGACTTGACCTAGGTCTCTCTGCAGTGCTAAAAAAGAAAATTTCAGAACTCAAAAATTGTACATATAAAACTTCTGCTTTGTTTTCATAGTTTAGAGATAGATGGAATGTTTTCAAATGATCTGGTAATTTATATGCCTTGGTAGGTAAATTATTATCTTCCACCTTATCTCATGAACATGTATGTATCTGGAAAATAGGGAGATGGATTCATCGTGTAAAATGAAAGAATCTGATGTGGTAATATATCCTGAATTCCTAACTCTTTGGATGAGGAAGAAGGATCTGAAATTTAAGGTTATCCTTGGCTACATAGTGAGTTTGAGGTTACCCAGGACTTTATAAGACTCATTTTGGACTATATGAGACTCTCCAAACAAAGGAAGATCAACTCAGCCAAAATTTTGTCTTCTACTCTAGAGTATTGAGAAGGTGGCAAAAGGACAAATCAAAATGGTTTCCAGTCCTCCTACCTTTAGGGTATGTGTGCATGAGTTGAGAAGATTGGTTTTCATATTGAATAGAAGGAAGATACTGAATTAAAAGTAAAAAGCCCTCTATCATACATTAAAAGGATAGACTACCCCTTAGAAAGGAAAGAAAAAAAAATTGGAGAAAGGAAGAACATTCTGGAAGACTAACTAATGATCACAAAGGTCAAATCTAATATGGCTGTTTATTCTTGGCTTCAACAGAGATAACCCCTCTTACCCAGATTCTCTTTTAGGTTTTAAATTCCACCTAATGTTGAATTTATCAGTTAGCTTTAGAGATATTAGAAAAGTTTCATATGCAGGCTACAGAATAGCAGCAGGAACAATGACATGAGAGCCCCTTTCCTATCAGCAGAAGCCATCCATGGAGCAGGCTCTCAGGGAACATAGCAATGAACCAGTGATGAATATGTAGGCTGCTTGGTAGATTATCTGGATTTTGCTTCTGATAGTTTATATTTGTTAGAAGAAAAGTTTATCTACACAATTTGGTGGGGGGTGGGGGGAGACAGAGTAATAGGTTTCTGTTGCAGAGAGCTCTGGGGCTATTTGTAATTTGATGCTAATTCCATTCTCCTAAGAGGGGCTGCGAACAAGGAAATGAGTCAGCACTCAGGTCATTTCCTGTAAACCTTCTCCCCACCTTAATTTGTAAAATAAAGGCTAGAGCCAGGGCTTGGGCAGAAAAAGGGAAAGTGGAGCTGAAAGTTGAGAAAGAGAAGAAGGAGGAGTAGGAGAGAGAGAGAAGATGACAGAGGAGGAGGAGGAGGAGGAGGAGGAGGAGGAGGAGGAGGAGGAGGAGGAGGAGGAGGAGGACGACGACGACGACGACAACGACGAAGATGATGAAGTGGTGGTAGAGGAAGGGAAGCAGAGCAGAAGAACTTGACCTGGAGAAATCACAAGTTGTAAGGGGTCTCATAAATGGGGAAGATGGTAGTGTAGTAGTAGTAGATCTGCCCAATATAGGCACACAGCTTGTATTCATATTAATTGAGTTGTGTTTCATTGCCAGGGAATATTTGGGTTGGAGAATTACTGCAACAGGTTTCATCCCAAAGAACTTATGAACAATCTAATGGAACAGACATACAGTGTCCCAGCTACCCAGAACACATGTCCTGTGTTCAAAGACATGAAGGGGATGCTATAGAGTCCTGTAAATTAAAAAAAAAAATGTATTTATTACAGAAATCACTAAGATTCATTTCTAGCTACTTAATTCTTTAAAGATGAAAAACACATTCTTGGCTTTCCTGGTAATTACCTGAAGTACTAAAGAGGTAGTAATAAAGGAACCAAAAGTCACTCAGGAGGGTTTTATACATGTATTATCTTTAATACCCGATTATCCTGTGGAGCAAATCCAGTTATCCCCATGTCACAGAGAACGAAATGGGATAGAAGAAGCTAAGTAAATGAAGATCACACAGAGAATAATAGGAAGAAATGGTAGTCATGGGTATCCTGATGTCCAGAACAATTTTCTGTCCTTTGGATGGTGGTTCCTGAGGCTAGAAGTGAATCTGTGCTCTTTAGCCTTTGAATAAAAGTTCCCCACTGACTTACCGATATATGCCAGAAGAAACCACCTCCCTGGGTTGCAAAGCCATATAAGTACATCAAATAAAAATGAATTGGTGCAAGTGTGCTTTGTTTTGAAGGACAAATTCACAACTCTTCTTCTTACTGTGGTGACAGTTTTCATCTTCCAGCATTTTTTAGTTTTGATGACTTACTTGAATGTATTGCATAACAGAAACAAACAAATAATAGTAAATAAAGCTCTCTCTTTTTCCCAAGGACCATAAATATGGGCTGGTGAAAGCTTGCATAGCAATGCAGTTGTTCTTTAGGATGACAAGGAGGTGAGTGTTCACTCTCGTTTGTTCCCCTGGAGATGGAAAGCTGCCTGTTGGTATTTTATGCAGGGTTATACAAATAATGAGTGACATTTCTCCATCAGTAGACCATGTGGGCCATGAAACTTGCTGAGTTCTATAAACAAAAATTATGTTCTGAAGGTGGCTTTCCAAACCAGAACTTAACAACAACTGGTGCCAGGTTTCCCTTTTGCATATTTAAAAACTTGAAATGGAAATATGCATTCAGTAAGCAGGCTACAATGAGACAGTAAGGACTCCCTAAAGAGGCCATGAACACTGTAGAGAGTCTAACAGAGACCTCTGCTGGCTGAGTTTTGGGCTTCTTGACTGGTAGTTACCAACACAGCCTTCTCATCTCTAACAAGCTTGCAAATGTAGTTATGCATCACTTAAGGATGGTATACAAGTTGCAAAGTGAATCTTTTGATTGTTTCATAATCATGTGAACTTCGCAGACTATATATACACAGACTGAGTTGGCTATGATGCCATTGGGTTGTATAAACTGATGTAAATACATGGTGTTGTTGACCGAGATGTCATTATGTGGCATGTGAGCTTAAATGTAAATAATAATAATTCTTTTGTTTGTCATGCAGAATTACTTATTGCTCTTTGGTGTATCAAAGGTATTTTCATGTTTATATTAAATTTTTTCCTTCCACATCTGATCAAATTATGGTAATCAGGTTTCAGTTTTGTTAAAGCATTGATACAGGAGCTCACATTTAGTGTAGAACAGTGGTTTTCAACCTGGGGGTCTTGACCCCTTTGGGGTTCACATATTAGATATCCTATGTATCATATGTTTATATTATTATTCATAACACTAGTGAAATTACAATTGTGAGATAGCAACAAAATAATTTTATGGATGGGGCTCACCACAACCTGAAGAACTATATTAAAGGCTCACAGCATTAGGAAGCTTGAAAACCACTGGTATAGAGCATGATGGGTAATTGTATATCTTATTAGTAGATTAGATTACTGAAGTATATGAATTCTGGTATCTAAATCCTGTAACACTTCATCAACAGTTCAATAAAACTGGAAGCACCTGAAAATAATGTATTTTTATGTTAAATATTAAATTTATAAAGTACTCTTTAACCCACCATGTGTTCTTATGGGTCTGTGTTTTTTAGCCTCTTTTGAGATCAGGCCAATATCTGTACCATTATTAGGACTCACCCATATGGAGCAACATGAAGGACCTCCCAGTTTTTCCTCGGAGAAATTGTCAATTGCAGGGCTAAATATAGGTCAACAAACCCATTGTCTAAACCCTCACAGCCAGTTCGAAGCCCATTTCATCATTATGCTGTCCAGCAACTTAGCTGTGAATACAGTCATTTCCAGGTAAATAAACTACTGCTATAATTATATGTTTTTGAGGCCACCTCCTATAAGAGATGGTCAGTACTTAGATTAACACAGTACCCTCAGCCAATGAATGCCAGGTAATGTTATCAAAGACACATTTAATTAGTTCAGCTCTTCATTTAATTACTATGTTGGCCTAGGGATGAAGAAGAAAGTAAAGCATTATTATGTGCATTCTCAGACTGTATTCCAGAAGGGAAAGTCTTTCATCTCCAGTCACAGTTCTTCCTTTCCATTTTAGTTTGGCCAAGAAAGAACATTCTTCACACTTTAGTGGATTAATACATCTACCTGAAGATAGGAGCTTTGCCTGTGTATAATTCCACACTGAAGGCAACAACTCTCCATTCTCTAGAGACACAGTTTGGCACTGGTAGGTGAAGGTTCTGTGCCCCAGTGTAGGGGAATGCCAGGGCCAATAAGTGGGAGAGGGTGGAGTGGCAAGCAGGGGGAGGGAGGAGGCAACAGGGGTTTGTTCTTGTTATTTTTTGTTTTGTTTGTTTGTTTTTTTTTTTTTGAGGGGAAACTGGGAAAGGAGAAATCATATGACATGTAAATAAAGAAAATATCTAATAAAAAAAAGAAAAAATACCTCTCAGACTATATATATTTTTTATAGTTTGTTTATACTCATGTAGATACAATGGCAACTAATTTATTAACTTATGGATTGATAAAATTTTGTATTAGTTCAAGATATAGCATTACTGGGCTGGATTTTGGAAGATTCCACTCTCTCTCCCCACACTATGTAAATAAGCCTAGCAGCATCCAACAATAAGTAAATCATATGTGTTTTACCAATATTGTTCTTTGACTTTGATATTTCTGCTGTAGACAACTTATTAGTCATAGTATACAATGGTTTCTCACATATTCACCGCATTAATCAGACAATCTGACCCTGGATTATGAGTACTTATGTATGGGTCAACTTAGGCTGAAACTTTTGAAAGCTAATACACAGTTTTCTGCCTTTCTTGTGTCCTGGTAATCCCATGAACTGAGCTCACAGAAGTTTCAGATAGAAGGAGCATTGTTTGCGGAGTCACTGGTTGGGGACAGAGCGGCTCTGAGGATGACTCTACATCTAAAAAGGAGGCATGGAGATCTCAGCGTTTGCTTATCACAGCACGATCTAGGCATGCTGACAAATACAGTTGGCTTGTATGGTAATAAACAAATCTGTAATCTCTAGCACTAAGTAGCCACCTAAACTGTGGTAATTTGGACCTAATTTGCATGAATATTAATTCTTTTAAACAAGAAAATTAGGATATTTCACACACTTCTTTCAATATAAGGCATTCGTTCATTAATTTTTAATGAGAAACATTCATTATTATGAATTCTCTGTCAAGACTTTGATTTTTTTCTTTTGGTAAATGATGACCATAATTAAGCTCCTCATAATGAATACAGCCATTTTTAAACAATACAATTTATAAGATGTTTCTCCTCTAGGAGGTTTACTTTTTGTTAATAAAAAGAATCAAAGATTCTGGGACTACACTTCCCCAATGTATGTGGGTTTATCAATGTATGTGGGTTTATCAATGTATGTGGTTTTATCAATGTATATGGGTTTATAGGTAGGGCTGCCTTTACCCTGACTTTCCACTCATTCATCTGTACCTTTTATACACACCCTTTCTGCACTCTGTAGAGAATGGAGTTTTACTCAGCACAGGGTTAACTAGGCTTTGAAAAGAAAATTTAACCTAGAGCATAGGATGCAGGGTCACTAGTAATCTAACTTCTTTCCCTTAAGGGCTTCTTGTTGTTGCCATCTTTGGCTTCAGTTACCTTTGTAGCTCAAACATTCGCTTTTGCAGTATACAAATGAATTTGTACATATAAACCAGCAATTAAGATAGTCAATCTATTTTTCAGGAACATTTGATATCAGGGAAAATGGACAAAATTAGACCTATGACATAGCTGTCTGCTCCACTAGGAGGGCCTTGCTGGGTTGCCAGTGGCCTCAGATTGCAGTAGACAACAGTGCTGGCTGTGGCAGTTTCTTCAGAATTTTGACAAAATTCTGTTGTGTAACAGGGTGAAAGACTTGTGTTATCTTACGACTTCAAAGTCTTTAGCTTCGGGCCTTGCCTCCTTTGAATCTGATCTCTGGTACAACACATGTTGTCAAGAACACATGACAGAGACTAGTTACCTCAGGCTACCTTTGCCTCTGCTTTTCATTCATCCATCCATCCTCGCCATGGATCCACACCCTTGCTGCACCCAGGGGCTAGGTAGCAGCACATCCAAAGCATACCCCGTGACTTGCTTTCTCCACTGTCTCCACCTCTCTAAATTTTTAGAACTGCATAGGATAGTACCATCAGATGGGAGACATGTTCAACATGTGAGCCTATGACAGGCATATCATATTCAAACCACAACATTTGCCTACAAAAAATAACTTCTCTGCAGTCTCTTTTCAGGTTGTTATGCACCATCTGTAGTAGCACAGACAAATAGACCTCAAAGTAAAGGGGCCAATACTGGATTTTTCTGATATTAGCCCACTGTCCTCTTTGGTTCGCCTAAGACTACAGGCCAGATGTCAAATTGCATACTGAGTCTCAGTACAAAAGTCTTCTACAACTCACTGTTTCATTAGGCAATCTTTGCTTCTCTGCACAAACTTTGGCCAGTTGAGTCCTTTCAGTGACGACAGAGGCCAGAAGAGGACAACTGATCCCCTGGAACTGGAGTTACTGATCATTGTACGCCTCCTTGTCAGTGCTGGGAATCAAACCCAGGTCCCATGGAAGAGCTGCCATCTTACTCACTCAGTCATCTTGCCAGGGCCCCCTGACTTGAAATTTTTTTTTTTTTTCCGAGACAGGGTTTCTATGTATAGCCCTGACTGTCCTGGAACTCACTCAGGCCAGCCTGGAACTCACTCAGGCTGGCCTCGAATTTAGAAATCCGCCTGTCTCTGCCTCCCAAGTGCTGGGATTAAAGGCGTGTGCTACCACTGCCCGGTGTGACTTGAAATTTTAAGGGCCTGCGCAGACTGAATTTCAAGGCATTTCTTTGGACATTGCACTTTTTAATGCTTGCCCTACAACTAATTCATCCTTCAGCAAAATCTACCGCTCATCACATGGCCGAACTATTTCAGAAGTCCCCCACTTTTCTCAGACCCCAGACAGTGTCTTTCCTTTTGGCTTGCTGTCTTTTTGGATAGATACTAAAGGTAATTTTTTTTTTTTCTGTGTTGTTCTCATGGGCAGCCTTCAGTAGAATTTGGTGAGATTCCATCAAGTTCTTTTTGTAAATATAGTAAAATTGTTTAACTGAAAAATTTTGTAAGATTATAATTTTATTTATTTATTTATTTGAGACAAGGTCTCACTGTAGCTACAGCTGTCCTGGAATTCACCATGTAGACCAGGTTTGTTTTGAACTCATAGAGATGTGCCTACAGCTATCCTGGAATTCACCATGTAGACCAGGTTAATTTTGAACTCGTAGAGATCTGCCTGCTTCTGTCTCCAAAGTTCTGGGATTAAAGATGTGTACCACCATGCCTGGCTAAGATTGTGATTTTTATAATCTATGTACAGTGTGATTTATAAAAGAAAAAAAATAAGACCCTGAACTCTACTGTGAAATAAATCGACCACGAATATATTTTGAGTAGAATTATTTTTTTCTTTGCAATGACTGCTTAGTTAAAAAACCAAATTAATTTATAAAGCAGGGTGCTCACATTTTATAAAATAATTTTTGAGTTTACTAATGGATGTAAGAAAAGGGATATAAATAGGATGCTGGGAATTAGAAATCAGAGAGCATTTTATATCCAATTCACTTATGCCACGTTCTTCCCCCATTGTTGGAACCACCTTCTGCAAGGAAGATGCAAGAACACTGATAAGGAGTGGTGTACTTGCAAAGAGTGCAGTGACCTTAAGTCACCGTTAAACAAGCTGAAGTTGTTTAATACAGAACCCATATCTATAAAAGGACCTTTATGTGAAAATGGCCTCAGAGAAAGCCATGATTCCAAAGAGTGAGAGTTTAGGCCACATGAACCTCACTCTTCATTATGCTAAAATGAACAACTACCTTAATTTTCTTGGAATGAGGGGGTTGGACTATTGGCCTGTCAGTGTCACAGTAAGCTAACATTGCATAGTTTAGATCTGCATTGCTCTTCAGAGGTTCATGAGTTGATGGTTTCATTTCCAGAGAGCAGCACCATTGGAAGGGCTGGAAACATGAGGTGAGGCTCGCTTAGAGGAAGTGGGCCACTGAGCATTGTGAATGTGCCCAGGAAAAACGTAATTGGACCCCAGCAACCCTACTCTCTCTGCTTCCTGGATGCTATGCATAAGCAGCCTCTTGTACCATGCCAGGTGATGCTGGCTTTTCTGGGCCCCTAAACAATCTGGTCAAACAGTCATGAGTGAAAACTTATGAAATCGTGGACCCAGATGAACATTTTTTTCCTTTGTGGTGTTTTCTCAGGGAGTTTGTCATAGCAATGGAAACCTAACAGAACTCCAAGCTAAGACAAAGCAGTGAGCAGAACAGACTTTAGGCTGAATGGGCATCAGGAAAGCTCTGGGTATCTCTTTGTATGGCAGGGTTGTATTAAATAATTACTTACAATTGGTCAATAAAAGTGCCGTTAAATTCTTGACAATTGAAAATTTAAAAGTAAAAGGAACAATAAGAGAATTGGGCACCAAGACGGACAGCTCATCAGTAGAAAGTGAACCCAGCTTATGACAAGACCACAGAAATGCCTTCATTTCACGCAATTGTGGGACACCATTCGTTACCAGTGTTCTTGCATCTTTCTGGCAGAGGGCAGATTCAGCAATTGGGGAAGAAGGAGACATGAGTAAATTGGATAAACTGAGAAGCAGAAAAACCCTTCTCAAGATCCTGATAAGCAGAGAATGGTGCTATGTGGCCATCCCAAGCAGGCCTCCCTGAGGCCTTCAAACAAGCAAACAAACAACATCAAATTAAACAACTAACAAGAAAACAAATAATGATTATATGCTTTCTCCTGAACTGTTTTTTTTTTAATTAGATGTTTTCTTTATTTACAATATCTCCTTTCCCAGGTTCCCCTCAAAAAAAATAAAATAAAATAAAATAAAGTAAAACAAAACAAAATAAAATAAACAAAAACTAAAACAAACTTTTGTTCCCTCCCCTCTCCCCCTGCTCACCATCCCACCCACTCCTGCTTACTGGCCCTGACATTCCCCTACACTGGGGAATAGAACATTCACAGGGCCAAGGTCCTCTCCTCCCATTGATGACCTACTTGGCCATCCTCTGCTATACATATGCTGCTGGAGCCATGAGTACCCCATGTGTACTCTTTGGTTGGAGTTTTAGTCCCTGGGAGCTCTGAGGGTACTAGTTAGTTCATATTGTTGTTCGTCCTAAGGGGCTGCAAACCCTTCAGCTCCTTGGATCCTTTCTCTAGCTCCTTCATTGGGGACCCTGTGCTCAGTCCAATGAATGGCTGTGAGCCTGGGTAGCGGGTAGCAAGAAGTTGCTGGCAAGGTTCTGAGTGGTGTGGATGTTGTATCATTTGTTTTAGGTTGTTTTCAACAACTTCAGAATGTCTGTCTATGAAACCAAACTAAAACCAATTAAGGAGAAGGCAAATCTCGGAAAAAATTATGCAACCTGAGATAAAGTGATATGCCCGAAAATCAGAATTTGAATAGAGATTTTTTTTTTTTAAATTTCAAGAACATAACAAAATTATTTTTAGTACTATGGTAATGCTACTACTGAAATCATTACATGAATTTTGGAGTATTTGTAGTAATCAACACCAGACTTTTGTAGCACATGGGAAGAGACTAATGTGTACCTTGTAAAGGATGAACATTTGCCTGCTAATTTTATGTTTCTGTGACTAAACACATGAGAACATTAATTAAAGGTGGGAGGATTAGTTTTGGATCACAGTTATGGGGGTTTCAAGTTGACAATCAAAACTAACCGTTGGCAGCTTGCAGGCAGACATAGTGCTAGAAGAGTTTTCATCTTGATCCGTAGGCAGCAGAAGGTGACTAGACTCCAATGAAGGGACCATGAACATAGCCATCTATCTATCTATCTATCTATCATCTATTTATCTGACCTCAAAGCTTACCTACATAGTGTCACACTTCTTCCAACAAGGCCAGACCTCCTAATAGTGTAATTCCCCATGGGCCAAGTATCCAAACATGTGAGTCTATGGGGGACAAGCCTATTCAAACCACCATAGAAACATTAGTTTAAACCTTTGGCAGAAGCACTTTACAACTGTAAACCTTGTTGAATTTAGTTTGTGCCCTGCTCTAAGCTACTACATATTTTATAGATGGGTTACAGACTGCAAGTTACCCTGAAAGACTCTTATTTCACAAACAGCTTTGACTCCATTGTGAAGGCAAACACGTATAATTATTCTGCTCCTTGGTGGGCATGTAAACACCTTTTATCCAGCACCACTCATGAAACCTGGACTGATATGATAAATAATTTACTCCCAAATGGAGAAAGGGTACTGCCACCCTACACATTTGTCAGAGTAAACTGGTACCATGTGAGTACATTAGAATATTAAAGTCATGTTGTGGAGAGTGGTAGAGCTGGAGAGGCATTCGCCATGACAAGATGGCGCCTACTTCCGCTGTCGACTCCTGGTAAACAACTGTTTGCGCATGTGTGTAGAGTGAAAAGACGCCAAGTCACGGCCCATCCCGGGGCGTCACGTGGGGTGACGAGCAAACAGCCAATCCTGGGTGGACACGCTGCGCTGTGGTATATATAAGCAGTGCCGATTATTGGCTCGGTCCTTTTTTTCCTCTGGATGAGGCAATAAACGCTTGCTGCAGAAGGATCCTAGTGTCCGCGTGTCTTCTTGCTGGCGAGAGGACTGCGTGGGCAACATCATGTCAGTAAGGCCAATCCCAAGAATTTATTTAACACAGTAGACCGAAGAGATATAATGTGGACCTCATGACGTGGATACTTTGGCATGAGAGAGCCATGGTTCCAATGACTCCTCTGATAACTCAGTAGGCATGTCAAGGGACAAACAGAGGACTCTGAACTGTCTCAAGGACTTAAGTTTAGCTCCTGCCATTGATGGGACCTACTAGAATTGCCATCTGTCTGTCTGTCCATAAGTCCATCTGGACCTACTATCCATTCTTCAATGCCTTTACTTGTCTGGGCCTGGTGCTGCCTTTCACCTCTGCAGCCTCTATGGTTCTGTACCTCACTTCAGCTGGACTCCACCCTGAGGCTCCTCTCTGCTGCCTGCCTCTAGCAGACCTCTAGCAGAGTTTATTAGCTTATTCCCACAGAGATTCTTTATGTTCCTAAGCAGCGTCCTACTTCTGCCCTTTGTTAGACATCTTTAAACTCTGTTGTAGTCTCTTTAACTCTTTGCAGCCATTCTAAAAGCTACATATGTTCACACAAACCTATGCCTTGACTGTATGATATGAAATGTATGATCTGTGAGTTTTAGTAGTACTTAATGAGTGGAGGTAAAGAACCTGTGTTTGCTTTAGCTGGGTATCAAGAGAATCAGGATGAGTTGGCAAACTGCTACCAATAAAATTTCCGTGATCTTGTGAATTTTTCTTTATTCAATCATTCCTGAAGCTGTGGAAAGGCCAAAACAAATGCATGAATGTTTCTGCCACAGTGTGCTCACGGATTATACAGTAAAAATGGCAAAACCCGTAGATCTCTCATACATAACTCAAAATCATTCCACCAGTCTTTCTATTATGTAATTGATGTTACCAATTAGAACATCACTTTCAAATGTAGTCTGCCATTTTCTTTGATTCAGGTCATAATATTATTTCCATTTTATACACCGAAACTGAGAATAAATATATTTGTGACTTTCTCAAGCCTTCCTGCTAAATACAAGGAGTACAACAGTATTTAAGTCTTTTGGATTTATGTTACTTATCAAACATAAAGCAAGCTCCCAGGTTAATCTCACGACTGTTGACTATTAAGAAGGCAGCAGCCTTCCCAAGATTATTTCTGTATATATTCTGGCCAGAGACTTATTACTCCCTTCATGTTGAGACACTCCTCAAACCCCAGGGGCTGCAGTTGAAAACTCAGTGCCAGATGGCTGTAGAGGAGAGACTCCCGAAGATGTGTCTACTGTCAAGTCACCCAGCAGAAATGTCCTCAATGCCAATAGAGATGAAGATAACACATGCAGGCCATCTGTTCCCGCCACATGGCTTTTAGCGAGGAAAGTCTCTTAGGGTATAATGAAGAGTAGATATAGGCGAAGGAGCATCTAGGATACACTCTGATTTATCTGTTGGTCATTAGTTAATAATGGATCAAGATAATTAAGAGACGTCCTCAAAAGTTGCTCCATAGTTCAGCTACTATTGCTGACCATGTTGGGATACATCAAGTGATAAAAGAATCAGTTTGTTAATGAAATGATTTTAAGGAAGACCAAAGATGCTTCACTGTAATTTTTTAAATCAGAATATATTAAACTACTTTAAACATATATTTGAGGAGCTTATAAAAAAAGATATAAACAAAACTGGACTATAAAAGCAAATTCTCTGTGGCGAGAAATGATTGCTGTCTGCAGCCTGTGCACTACAACCAATCCTGAGAGAAAGACAATAGCTGAAGTGAAATTCAGAGCACCTTCAGGGTATTCAAACACTGCAGTCTGGGTTATAATCAAGAGAATGCTTAATAAGATTATACACAAAGACCACAATCACTTACCTTTATTGATTGTGGTAATACATGAAACCCACAAGTGACTCTTCTCCATGTGGTTACCTTACTTGGGACCTGACAAAACAAATGTATGATATAAGAAAAGCCACTTTATAGCTAGTCTGTATTTTTGAATCAATATGTAATAATTGTACCGAGTTATTGAGATCATGTGATAATTTAATACCTGCACCCAATGAATGCTGATCAAATCAGGGCGATTCATTTTTGTTTCCATCTCCCTAAAGAATTACCAATTGTTCTTCGTCTTTTAATATTTTTTCTTAGAGCTTTTGAACTTGTCCCTTTTAGTTCTTCATAAATATCAAGTATCTGGTGAACTATTTATTCTACTGTGCTGTAGAATTTCTGAATGTATTCTTTGCAGCTAACTTTTTCTTACTTGTTATTCAACCTCCCTCTGTATTCCCTCCTTTATCCTTCCTAGATGGTAGTAATCACTATTTGACTCTCCTTTTTCTTGACATCAGCTGGTAGTAAGCATTCCAACCTGAAGCTACCTACCTGGAAACCACTTTCCTCTGAGAGTGTCAACTGCTGAGAATGTGTGGTTGATGCACTTCCTTAGGTCAAGCATGTTAAAGCCAAAGGGATACTAGCTTAAGAGCTCCTGTCTATATGGTTTTTGTTCTCAAGTATGATTAGAATTTCTCAGTGTATTTTTTTTTTAAAGAGAAACAGAGTTGACTTTTCAATGTGCTTATATCATTTAAGCAAGGAATTGAGTCTGTTTTCAATTTGAAGCCATATTCAATTGCCTAACAGTGGTTTTCAAAATATATTTTCATTCCCTGCTGTTCAGCTTGTTGTTGTTTTTTGGTAATAGGATTCTTCCTTGGCATTGCTGTTAGAGGGTGTGTTGGAGCATCAGTAATCTGGCACAAAGCAAGTGGGCATTCCATAATGATTCGTTGCAGGAACTCAATTCACTTTAAGTACGACAGCTTTCAGACCTCCTAGGGCAGAAGTTCTAGAACTTCATCACTTCCAGATAAAATTTTTCAAATTATTCATAGGATGTGAGGGAGCCAGAGAGGTTACTTTAAAATAACCAATAATAATTTTTAAATCCAAACAAGTCAATATACATTTACTCCCTAACAACTGCAGGAAATATAAAAAATATATTTAAAGGGAAAATGTGTCACATGTTTTATTTATAAGTAACTATATTTACTAATTAAATGCATGTATCTGTTACACACTGTGTGACTTTGCATACCTTGGAATCAAATTGGACACTATTATCTATATCTTTTGGTCCTTGCTGATTTTTGCATAACAGGTAAACTAGGTGACAAAAACATTGAAAAAACAACACACCTGCCAATGGTGGCACATGCCTTTAATCCTAAAACTTGGAAGGCAGAAACAAGGGGATCTCTGTGAGTTCAAGGCCAGCATGGTCTACAGTGTGAGTTCCAGGACAGCTATGGATATTCAGAGCAACCTTGTCTCAAAATAAAACAAAACCAAAACCAAACAAATACAAACCACCAACCCCCTCCCTCCCACCAAAAAAGAAAAAAAACCCTCAAGATACACAAAACTCTGGTACCACTGAAAAGATGTACCATGATTTAATACTGAAGCTAGCAGTTTCTGGAACTGGCAGTTGTATGAGAACCAAACTAGCTTTCAGTATTATAATGTTCATTCTCTCAACGATTTAGATGTAACATGATGATCCGAATTCTGTGTGCACTACATGCTCAATTTTTGTTCAGTGCATAGACTGAGAGTTACGTTCCTAAGAAGTGGTGCCAAACATACTTGTGAGCAAACATGGTATCATTGAGATATTGTACTCAAGAGACTAGTCAAATTAAAAGAAGAGCCACCTTGAGCAACTTCTGAGATGCCAGGGTTCCTCTAGAATTGAAGGAACGTGCATGTGGGCAGCAATGGTTTTGAATATTGGAAGGAGAAAGAGATTTGGATTGGTTCATAGGATGCTGAGTGAGCCTGGCTTTGCTGATACAGTAGTAATATGGCAGAATCTTGAGGCACCATAGGAAGAATCTAAATGCTGACCTGGAGGGGACTGGCTGCTCTTGCAGAGGACTTGGGTCCAGCACCCAGCACTCATATGGTGGCCAACTATCTGTAACTCCAGTTCTAAAAGCTTTGATGTCCTCTTCTAGCTTCTGTGGTCACCAGGTGCACATGTCGTACACAGGATTACATGCAGACAAAGCACATATATGTATAAAATGAAAATAAATAAAGATTTAAGAAAAAGACCACAGTTATCTTCCTCCTATTTAAAATAAAGATTCTAATGTTGATGGAATTCTACTGAAATATGGTATTTCCACATCTCTTTGTTTTTATGTGGTGGTGATCTCATATGTTGGGGGGGTTCTTTGCATTAATAAGTTACAGCAATTCATATTAGCGTGGAAGTATAAGATAGAAGCAGAAAATCCAGACATTCAGACTGTTAGGATGAACAATATCCTATTGTAATCAGTTGATGCAAATACTTTGGCAATGATAAATACACATTTTCTTGTTTTTTTTTTTTAACAAAATATTTTATGCTATATTATCTAGGATGAATTTCTGGGACACAGAAAAGAGATGTATAAGAACAATATACAGTATTGGGTTGGGCTCTCCTTTGGTGGCATGGATCTCAAGCTGGACCAGTCATTGGCCTCCTACTGGGTCGCCTCATCTGGCCTTAATATGAGGGGAGGTGCCTAGTCTTATTGCAACTTGATATGCCATGTTGGTTGATATTGCTGGGAGGCCTGCATTCCCTTTTTGGAAGGGATTAGGAGGAGTAGATGAGGAGGGGGTAGGGAGAGGAAAGAGGAAAGGGGTTGGGAGGTGAGGAAGGGGAAACTGTGGTTGTGATGTAATATATGAGAAGAACAAATAAAAAATCAAAAAGAACAGTGTACAGTGAGTGAAGGAATTCAATTTTTACCCTCATTATTATTATTACCATTATTATTATCATCATCACCATCATCATTATTATCATTATTATTTTGCTTATTGGCTGCTATGAGGTGACAACCTCTGTTACATGATCTTGCCACTATGATGATTACCTTACTCAGGCCCAAAAGCACAGAGCTAACTGACCATGCCCTTGCAAACATGTGTCAATATAAATCATTCTTTCGAGTTCTATTAGGTGTTTGTGAGTGATAAAAAGTCTAACACAAGCCTCACTGTGCTTACTGATGCTTATGATCATGAGGTGAATGTTTCTAAGGCCCTGTATCAATGTGAGTAATTTATGAATATTCCTGCCAAAGTGAATTTGTTGAAAATGCTGTTTCCAACCCCCCCCCCACTGGATGGTTTTTTTCTACTCCTTTGTCAAAGATCAAGTGGCCATAGGTGTGTGGGTTCATTTCTGGGTCTTCAATTCTATTTGATCTACCTGCCTGTCACTGTGCCAATACCATGCAGTTTTTATCACAATTGCTTTGTAGTACCGCTTCAGGTCTGGGATGGTGATTCCACCAGAGGTTCCTTTATTGTTGAGAATAGTTTTGTCTATCCTGAGTTTTTTGTTATTCCAGATGAATTTGCAAATTGCTCTTTCTAAGTCTGTGAAGAATTGAGTTGGAATTTTGATGGGGATTGCATTGAATCTGTAGATTGCTTTTGGCAAGATGGCCATTTTTACTATATTAATCCTGCCAATCCACGAGCATGGGAGATCTTTCCATCTTCTGAGATCTTCAATTTCCTTCTTCAGAGACTTGAAGTTCTTGTCAAACAGATCTTTTACTTGCTTGGTTAGAGTCACACCAAGAGACTGCTCCACCTGGGAATCCTTTCCATATTCAATCATCAAATCTAGACACTATTGTGGATGCCAGCAAGTGCTGGCTGACAAGAACCTGATATAGCTGTCTCCTGAGAGGCTTTGACAGTACCTGACTAATACAGAAGTAGAGGCTCACAGCCATCCATTGGACTGAGTACAGGGTCTCCAATGAAGGAGCTAGAGAAAGAACCCAAGGAGCTGAAGGGTTTGCAGCCCCTTAGGATGAACAACAATATGAACTAACAAGTACCCTCAGAGCTCCCAGGGACTAAAACTCCAACCAAAGAGTACACATGGGAGTACTCAGGGCTCCAGTAGCATACGTATAGCAGAGGATGGCCAAGTCGGTCGTCAATGGGAGGAGAGGACCTTGGCCCTGTGAAGGTTCTATGCCCCAGTGTAAGGGAATGCCAGGGCCAGTAAGCAGGAAGGGGTAGGATGGTGAGCAGGGGCGGGGGGAGGGAACAGGGGTTTGTTTTAGTTTTATTTTATTTTATTATTTTTTTTAAGGGGAACCTGGGAAAGGATATATTGTAAATAAAGAAAACATCTAATAAAAAAAGAAAAAGAAGTTTAAAATTTGTTTTTGAAATGCATAACTTAAAATTTGCTGTCAGCCATTTTTAAGTATACAAGAGCATTGGTGTTGTAGTGAGTAAGAGCAGTGTCTAACTCAACAAGAGCAGAGTCTAAGTCCACATGAGTAGTGTCCAAATATAAAAGCGCAGTCAACGTCCAAGTATACAAGAGCAGTGTTCAAGTGTATATGAGAAGTGTACAAGCATGAAAGAGCAGTGTGCAAGTATACAAGAGTAGTGTAAGTAAATTCACAGTATTATATAAACCAAGTTCAATAAAAACTTAATCTTGCAAAAATGAAATTCTTCCTGTATTTCCTGGAAAGCAAAATTCCAATTCTGTTTCTATGGATTTGACTAGGAGAATTATATAGTGTATGATTTCCTGGGTCTGGGTATTCCCCAGAACGTGTTAACAAGGTTCGCAAAGATATGTAACCTCCCTCCCTCCTCCCTTCCCCCCGCTCATTTTCTGTTTGTTTTTGAGATTGTGTTTGTAGCCTTTGTTACCCTGGAACTCACTTTGTAGACCTCTAACTCCCCCAAATTTACCTGCCTATGGTTTCTAAGTACTGAGATTAAAAGTATGGACCTCTATACCTTGCCCAAAGTTTATTTCTATTTAAACTATGTATTCCATTTTGTGTTTAACATTTTCTCTATCTGCTCATTCATCACCAGACATTTGGGTTGCTTCTGCCTCTTGAGTAATATGAACAGTGTTACTGTGATATAGGTATAAACAGAGCTGAGCTTTAAAGGAAAGGGGTAGATATTTTCCCAAGAACCCAAAGAAATGATAGTGTTGTCAACAATCCTCTGATTCTACTGAAGTTTCAGAGTCATTTTTTTTAAAGTCACCAGAGTATCTGAACTCCATTGTGGGAGACCCAAGGGAGGATCAGGTGCAGTCTCCCTTCCAGATGTAGCAGGGCTGAGATGCATTCTCCTGGGTTGTTGCTAGCCCTTACAGGAAACAATAGAAAAGAAGAAAAATGAACTTTCATCCTCCAAAATGCCTCTTCCACGGGGACAACTTCACAGTGAACTGGTCTCTCCATCATGGTTTGTGTTTAAATAGCTACAGATCCAACCTATGGGGAATATGTCTCTCTGCGATTTAAAATTTTTACCACCACACATCATCACACCTACCCTCCCATTTGAAAGTGTAACATGAAAGAATACGAATACCCTTGAATAATTAATATGTCCAAGTCAAGCCAGACCATTTAAAAAACAATAAGCTCAGAAGTTTTCAAGAAATTATTTTCTTTCAAATAAAAGTCTCTTTAAGCCATCTTAGGACTCCTTTCTCCAGGAACCTCAATCATTAATTAAACACATAGCTGGGTGTGTGTGACCTGAGTCAGCAAAGCATCCCCAGGAACTGAAGCCTTGCTGTACCTCTCGGATTTGCATTTTATTTGTTTATCTTTTGTGATTTCTGCTACCTCAAGCATTTTTCTTTCAGAGCATGTTATAGAAAGCTCATGTTGAGTATAGCTAGAAAATCTTTTAATGAAGAAAAGCTTTCAGCCTCACTGGCAATACTTTTATCTTATTCACATGTAAATTTTGGGGAGGATGTCACTAAGAGGCTCCTTTCTAAATTAGACACTTAGCTTAGAATAGGAAATACTTCTTAAATTTGAAAATAAACCATCTAGAATCTATCATTTGTGTCTTCCCACACCTGTGATTGATGAATACTTGGGCAGGGTCCCACACATGTGCCAGCTCAGGTAGAACTACATATTTAAGGAGTAATTCAGTAACCATGGGGATATTTAGCAGTCACTTTTCTAGTTGCTTCAGCAAAATACAACTTAAAGAAGGAAGAGTTAATTTTGGCTGCAGTTCAAGTGTAAAGCCCACCATGGGAGGAATGGTATGGTGTCAGGCAGCTGGCCACATTGACTTGTAGGTAGCATAAGGAGATGGAGGCCAGTGCTGTGCCCGTTTTTTTTTTCTTCCTTTTTCTTCAGACTAAGACCTTATCCCATGGAATAATGTTTTCCATATTTAGGGGAGTTTTCCTACCTGAGTTAGCCTAGTCTAGAGACTCCCTCACAGGCTCTGCCTAGAGGATCATTTCTAGGTGGTCCTAGATCCTGTCAAGTTGTTATCCTATATTAACCATCACAGATTATAAGGAAGCCACACATGTGACAAAAATATTTCTCTAGTATCCACATTGAAACAACAAGAGAAGAAATTAAATTTATTGGTGTGTATTTTATAAATGGAATATCCACGATATTCATTTATGACGATGGTTTCATCAATAATGTGCACACTGTGAAAGCATGAGGATATGACTGTGATCTCCAGTGACCATGTAAAATCTGTGCAGCTGTAATCACAGTGTGGGTCTGCGTTTGGCGGCTGGGCTTTGGGGATGCCAACACCGCTCAGATGAGACAAGAAGACTGAGTCTAAGACAAGGTCTCAGCCCTTGTTTCTCAGGGTGAGAAGGAGCGAGGGCTGGGACAGAAACTGTATTCTCAAACTCCAGGGCACCCAGACACCGCTAGGAACCAAGAGGAGTTGAGAATTGGCCTGTGGGCCAATGATGAACTGGGACGAGGGAATCAGGTTTAGCTGAGAGTGAGTGTGAGGAGTGCAGACGGGCCTTCTGTGGGAGACTTAGTGTGACAAAGGTCTCCCCCCTTGGTGGTCCTTGATGAAGAAGACAGTCCTTGCTTATCCAAATTGTTTAGTTCATGGTGGATAAGGATGCATATGATTTACTTACTCATGGTAAACCTGAGATTAAATACCTATTACAGGAAGGATGCCTAGGAAGGGATGCTCATTGTCTAAACACTGGGGGCCCCTACATACCTCGTTAGCATGGAGAACTCTAAGTTCTAGGCTACAAGACTAATTGTCGTGGTCTTCTTAGTGAGGTGTTGTGGTCACATGCTCCAGGACTGGAATCTGATTGGGAGCTAGTCTGAACACCTGCCATTCTCAATTATGAGTTTTATCAGGGTTCTGCATTTTGCTACTACCTTACCAGTTCTTCTGTCTGGTGGCACAGTTCACTGCCCCACATCCTAGCATTGAGAAAGCCAAGGCACAAAGGTCTTTGAGGCTTGCTTACAACCCAGTATACTAGAACTGGAAAGTTCCAGTTTTACTGAGGGACTCTGCCTCAAAACTATCCTGGAGATACTTGTCAACTACATGGTCTCCACATGCAAACACATGAATATAAATGTGCATACACCCATAAACCATTTGAAGATTTAAATAGAAATGAATGAACTACTTTCCTTTCCTTGGCATTAATTCTTTAAAAATTTGTGTATACTATTTATTTCTATTGTTGCCATGCTGAATGTCCCTGAGAAAAGCAAGCAGACTGAGATAAATGCTGGTACTTCGTTCATCTCCTTTGACTCTGTCTCTCTGGGACTCTAACATAGTAATGGTGCTGCTGATATTTAGGGTGGGTGGGTCATCCCTCCTCAGTTTAACTTTTCTGGACAGACCCTCATAGGCATATCCAGAGCTGTGTTCTCATGTTGATTATAAATCCAGTTAATAAATATTAGCCATCTTAGCCCCATTCCTTGTCAGCTTGACTCCCAATTGTATTAGTTTACATGCTAACCTTCCATTACTATCCCTAAAGTCTCACTTTTACGTCATAACTCAAAATGCATTTAGTTCATCTCTAAACGTTCCTATAGTCTTTAATAGTTCCAATATGACACATAAGTTGAATGTTTGCTCTGAATTTAAAAGGCTGTATTTTAACTTTGAGTCCTTATAAGATAAAAAAAAGCAAGTTACATGTTTCCAATATATAAAGCAGCAAATGAACATTTCCACTCCAAAATGAAGGGATGGAAGGCTGGTAAGGAGTGCCACTATCAAGGCTAGCCAACTCCCAGCAGGACAACACAACCCTTTAGCTCAGTGTCTGGCATCTGTAGTTCACAACGAAGGCACTTGGGTTCTACGAGACATGAGCAGTCCTACTCCTGCATCATTTATACCTGCCCCATGCATAGTCTCTTTCTAGGAACAAATGCACCCATTGCCTGAAGCTTTCCTCAGTAGACATCCCACAGTCTTAGCATTTTCGATATCCTGGGATTTCCACTGCAACTTGGGTTTCAGCTTCTCGGCTTTAAGCGAGACTGTCAAGATATCTTTGTATGGAACATGACCTGTCACACTTGTCTTACTGGCTTTCTGAAATCTCGGTGTAAGCCTCCTTGGCATTCAATCTTATTTTTCAAGCTGGCAATATCAGTATCATGTAGACTGTGTTGCCAAGATCTGTTGCCAGCTCAAAATGTAGCATGTGATAGCATGTTTGCTTGGATTACAACTCAGACAGTGGAAAACACTTTCCTAAGCTATTGTTTTCATCCAGACAATCTCTTCAGTAGCATTCTCCATTCAAGCTCTCTCTTTTCAATTAATGTACATGTTCACAGGTTGGAGCCTTTGACAGGTGTGCTCCTGTCTTCAGAGCATGTTTCATATTGGTTTAATTAAGAACAGTAGGTTTATTTTTAATGGTGTTATCTAACAATTTCAATTGCTTTCCCATTATCCTTGTGTGTATCTTTAATCCTCCCCCCATTCCTCACCAAGGTAAACATTTTTCATATCTTTCTACTCCTTCTCTTGCTTTCTTCCTCTATAGATCAGGATAACAGCAACGATCAGTACCCATGATACAGTCTGGATGCTATTGCGTCTTGAGATTTCTTCTACCTAACAATTCAGCTTTACTCATTTCTCAGTAGCTTTCTAAGACTTCCCCAGCCTGTAGCTCCAAATGATTTCACATTCCTTCCATGAACTGAGAGTCTCAAGACCCACATGGTCAAGTTTATCACAACAACAGCTCTACTCCTGGTACCAATGGTCCTTATTAGTTATACTTTCCTCATTGCTGTGACAAAATACCTGACAGAAATAACTTGAGCAGAGAAAGGATTTATTTTGGCTGAAATTGATTTACTTGAGGTTTGTTTAGTTTGAATGGCATATAGTTCCCTTTGGTAGGGAAGGCATGGTGATAGAAGTCTGAGGTGGCTAGTTCCATTACATCTCAAGTTAGAAAGTAAAAAAAGATGAATGCTGGTATACACATTCTTTATCCTTCACTCCTTTTCATTCAGTCCAGCCCCCATAGAATAGTGATATTCTCTTTCAGGGCAGGTCTTTCCTCTTCAGGCAAGTCATTCTGGAAATGCCTCATAGATAGGTCCAGAGTGTGTCTTCTAGGGGAGTCTAAATCCAGTCAAGTTAAGGATTAACAACCATACTGTGTATGTATACACTATAGCTAATAATGCATCTCTAATTGGAGAAACCTTGTTCAAATGCCTGTCAGCTGCATGTGGCTAGTAGCTACCATATTGGTTAGCACATGCTGCTTTAGCTGTCTAAGTTTAGTATCATTCCTCAACGCAGATACACATTTTTATAGTATGTGAAAACTATATTATCATTTATACATCCATTTCAGCTGTTCTAAATTTTGACAAAGCTTGCTGTTCAGACATCGATGAGTCTGCTTATCTTATTTTAAATGTCTTGATTCTTACAGGCTGGAGTCATGACTCAGTTGGGAAAGGGATGCTGTGTAAGCATAAGGATCTGAGCCTGAACCTGTGACACCTGTTTGAAAGTTGGGGCAACAAAGATGTTTATCTGAAACCCCAGTGCTAGGTGGGGGTAGTCAGGCAGAGACAGGATGATTCCTGGAGCACAGTGTGGCTGAATCAATAAGTGTATATCACAAATTTTTTTTTTGTCATAGGTTTCCTTTACAGAGTGAGAACTTTTTATTTATTTCAAATGATTTACTTTATAGGGGTATTTTCCAAGCAACTTAAGCACTATCTAAGTCAGGAAACACCTATATATCTTGCCAATATAGGAATTTAGTTGGAACTCAAATCTCAATCCTCCTGGGTGATAAACAGCAGGTGAATAGTGAAATGGGATAATATTGGGTCTGGAATATAAATTTTTTTCTTTATGGAAAGGACAATGAATTTACCTTCACTCAGACATTTAATTGGAACTTTTTATTTATTAGAGTAGTATCACTACGTCAGAATGTATCTTCCCTTTAAGTTCAGGATTAAACACACATGAACACATGCATTTGCTCTAGATTAAAGATAGAAAACATAAATATAAACTTACATATTTTATAGGTTGTGTCCTTGAAGAGCATGATGAGATGACAAAATCTGGATCTCATATACTTAAATTTTAGTATTCGTGGTTGCAAAGAGGAGGACGACCCAAGAACCTCTGAATTACTTGTAGATAATCATAGACCTAATATATTTGACTCATGGGCTCATTGTGTTGGATACACTCTAAGGCCATCGAGTAATCAATAAGCATAAGCAGTAGAACTTTGTTAAAAGAAACGAGTAGAGGGACTGAATTTCTAGAGGAAGTCAACAGGAGACATTACTGCCTGAGACAGGGAAAGGAAGGACGTATCCAAACCTAACAGATGATGAATACCAAGAAATGAGGACACTCTAGTTAGGGAATGTGGGAAGCTCCCATTTGTGAACAATCTTAACTACTGGGCCATCAATGAATTTGTTCTGTAGAGAGTGAGGACTCAAGCACTGGTCTGTGTGTATATGTGCACATGTATGTATGAATAAGTGCAATCAGCTGAATGATGACATATTTAGACGGTGTTGCTAGTGCAGAACTTTTAATAAAATCAGTATATTTAAGTATAGAGTGATGTCTCAGTGGTTTAAGAGCAATGGCTGTTCTTGTAGAGGACCTGGATTTGATCCCCAGTACCCATGTGGGGGCCATCAACCATCTGTAACCCCAGTCCCAGGGGATACTGTGCTCTTTTCTGGCCTCCACTGGTAGCAGACATATACACGGTACATATACATCCATGATAGCAGAATCCTCATACACATAAACTAAAATAATAATAAATCTTAAAAAACAGATAACTATAGCAGAGATATTCAAAACAGGAAGGCTAGATAAGAAATGGTTTCAATAAAATATTTATCTAGGCCTGATAGGAAAGATAATTTGGGTATTAAATACATTTGCTTAGGGTCACTGCTGGAATGTTTAGAAGTTCTAAGGTCAAGCTCCCACTTACAAGGGTTCTTGAGTTGTCATCTAGGATGTGTAACCAGGCAATCAGAGGTCTAAACTTACAGGTGATTCTAACATCAGTCAGAGTTGAGATCTCTAAGAACAACACACATTTAATGCTTGCCTCAGAGCAAATAGGAGCAACACATGGCTATAAATACCATGCTTGAAATTGTTGTGAAATTGGTTTTGAGCCAGATCACACAGATAAGAGACACACGAGATACAGATGATTTGAGGACTGACTCAAAAGACTGACTTACTAGATTCACATCTAATCTTACACTTTATCATCAAACCCCCCAAACGTATAATTTAGAAATGACTGTGAAATCTATAAAAGTCATCCTCCTCTAGGCTTTTTAAAACAACACAAGTATAAAACACTTAGTGACAAATCTCAGAACTAGGAAGAGTTAGGAAGAAAGACAACCACACAACTTTGCTAATGGGTATTAAAGATGAGTCTAGTAAAGGAACATAGTATGTTTCTGGATATAAATATTCAATGTCTTATAGATTAACAGTTGTTCCAAGCTTAGGCATGAAATCCAAATTAAATTGAAAACTGATTTATTTTGAAGTTAATAAACAGATAAGAACCACATAAGTCATTAGAATATTCAAGAAAAGGTCTACAGTTATTAAAAGCATACCAATGAGTACTGCTGCAAGAACCAAACAGTCATGGAACCCTCTATATAGACATGGGATCATACTCTAGAGCCTAGTGTATCATAGGAGAAAGAAAATATTTTTAATATTTTATTACAGAAATTGGAGGAAAATCACATCACATACTTACAATAAATATTAAACCAAAACAAGTTAAAAAAGAGTTAAGTATTGAAAATGTAATGTATGTGCATGTATGTGTGTAATGATTAGAAAAATGGTAATGCAACCTGATATTTGTAAATGTATAGGCATCTAAACCTAGATGGAAGGTAGAAAATAATTTTGAGTACATGAGGTGTAAAAATTTCTGTATATCAAAAATAAACTATGAATTGAGAAAGCATAGGTAACATAGGAAAAATTTTGCAAACAGATGTCATAACAAATACAAGGAGTTTTCATGAATTAATGAATAAAAGCTGTGCTGGCTGATTTTGCATCTACTTGACATAAGCTAGAGTCATCAGAGAGAAAGGAGTTTCAGTTGAGAAAATGCATCCAGAAGATCCAGCTGTAAGGCATCTTCTCAATTAGTGATCAATGGGGGAGGGCCCAGCCTATTTTGGGTGGTGCCAAATGCTGCGTTGGTAGTCATGTTTTCTATAAGAAGGCAGGCTGAGCAAGCCAGGGGAAGCAACCCAGTAAGTAGCACCTCTCCATGGCCTCTGCATGAGCTCCTGTCTCCAGGTTCCTACCCTGTTTGATATCCTGTCCTGATTTCCTTTGATGATGATCGGTGATATGGAAGAGTAAGCCAAATAAATAAACTCTTCTCCCTAACTTGCTTTCTGGTCATGGTGTTTTGCTGCAGCAATAGAAACCCTAACTAAGATAAAAGCTAAATATATTAATAGAAAAAACTGGTAACAGACAATAAATTGCAATTCTCAAGTGAAATATACCAATGGGTAGATGAGGCATTCATAAATAAAAAGACTATATGTCTCACGAACAATCATTCCAACAATCAAAAAAAGAAGTAACTAGACACTATGTTTACCAACTACATCACTATTTAAAATAAACTTTATTTTTAATTAGGATGCCTTTTTAATTAAGTTAGAAAGGACATCTTACAGTCCATTGGTTTTTGCTTGTTTGTTTTTTAATTGATTATTTGGGAATCTCACATTATGTACCTTAATCGTACTCATCTTCCAGTTCGTTCATGGCCACCTACTCTCACCTATGACTTTAACCCCCTTTGAAAAGAAAAAGAAAAGAAGGAAAAAAAATACGCGTCTATTTTGTGGAGCTTGGTCAAACTCCTAGTGGCCAGTCCTACAAGGGAAGGTGAGTTTTTCTCCACCTGCACCCCAGCCAAAAGCCATCAACTATGAAGAGTCATGCGGGAGAGGAGGTAAAAGTGGGATAATGGTTGGTGAGGGGCTGAACCAGCTCTCCCAAGTGCCAACGCCTTGCTGATGTGGGATGTGCCCACGTACATAAACATGGTTTCAGTCAGCAGCCCAGACCAACCATGGGCATCGCATGATCTTCAGTGGTAATACGGGTCACAGACATTAACACAGGACCCTGGCCATTTTTGGGGCAACTGACCCACACATGGCTCTTAACACCTGCACACCACGTGCCTCAATGTGACCTCAGGTGGCTACACATGCTACTCACATCCAGATCCTCCACCTCTCCAGGACAGCAAGGCTCAAAGCATCAGTCAGTAGCACAGGCAGCACACATTCACATGGATCTCAGGTTTCTTCATGGTCTGAGGCCTCTACATGGACCACAACACCAACATGGCCTCTGGTGGCATAATGGAGGTTCTTCGAGGATGTCCAATCCAGGAAGTGAATCTTACTTCATCTCGGGCTTCCATCCTTTGCCTAAAGCCAGGGCGATCCCCTAACGGTCATGTAGTAGCTTGTTCGAGGGCTGAGACTGAATCTACATAAGGTCCAGCCTGATGCATCCCTCTCTATTGACTTTATGCTCTGGCTTTCTCTCTTTCCCATCTCTCCATCATGTATTTGTTCATCTTAGTGCATCATGTATTTGTTCACTGCCTGTGCTACGTACGATTGCGGGGCGGCCTCCAATACTTTGTTGTTGAGGGGTTAATGGTGTAATACTGTTGAAGAGTACTTTACCAACATGAATGAAAAAATGTGAGAAGTCTCTTTGATCCATATTTTCTACATCTAAGAATATGTATCAAAGAAATATCAAAGGGGAGTAAAAACTGCACTCTTTATAATGCTACTCTAATTATAACACTGCTCTAATAGTAAGTGTGAGAAAAATCTAACATGCAATAAAATTGAGGACTAGTTGTATAAATTTTGTTAAATTAATAATTATTATATGCAAACCTAAAGAATAATTTCCAAATGTAAAATCAAGAGTTAAAAAATTAAAAGTAAAAATGAAAGTAAGTGTATTCTATTTTATTTTACTTTTTAATGTCTAAATCAGTAAACTGTTATGTCTGACCCAAAGAGTGTTGTGAAGTTGGTGTTTATTAGCATCTTAGTGAATGAGTCAGTGTAATAATGTTTCTTCGCTTAGAAACTGTTCCTAAAGAACAGCTATGTTTCTCCTTAGGAAATATCAGCAATTCAAATTGGAGAGCCATCTATGGCTGAGCATGAATCCTCAATAGTCCTATAAACCTTAATAAATAATAAAAAAAATGAGTTGAACAAATTTAAGTCTTATAAATAACTCCACTGGGGACACTAGACTTGTTTAATCTGAATAGATGTGCTGTTTGACTTCTTATGGATGTCCAAGTTTTGGGCATTCTTTCTAAACAAGCCACATGATAAAGTCTCTATGTTAGAAGACAAAGAAACAAACTGTAAGAAGACTGAAGAACTGTGAAATTGTTTTCATGAGTAAATGAAACATACATTAGAATATCAGAGAAAGAAGGTAAGATTGGGGAAAAAAGGAAATATTGAAGCAAGTATTGCTCTGAATTAGTGAGATGAACAGTCCGCCATGGGTCCAGGAAGTTCTAGGAGTGCCCAATGGTTTTATGCTAAGGACATAACACTTTAAATTGTTCAAAACGGACAAAACTGGAGACAAAGTGAAATCTTGAAAAAAAAAACCTAGAAGGGAAAAAGCACTTAATTTTTAGGAAAGCAAGACAAAAAATTGTTTTCAATTAGCAGTAGTCGCACCTTGGATAAACCTCATTGACTATGATACTGCCACTCTGCAAAGACTAAAGACTAAACATTGTAATGGATGTTTTACTAAAAACAGGAAAAGAAGAGATGAGTGGAATGAGATATTTAGTGTAGAAAGAAATCAAAATGAGTAAGCAAACATACCCCTCTAATTTTATATTCAGAGAAAACATCCTTCAGAAGTGAAAGAGATAATTAATAGGCTGGGGCACAGCAAGCAAAATTATTTCTCTCTGCAGAGGTCATGACAGTCAATGTAGATTGCATACCACTCAAAATGACGAGAACTGTGAAGGCATAGAAAGTAAATGTCTAAACTAACCAAGACAGCACAGACTTCAGGTAAACACAGAGATCAATGAGACAGGATTATTAACTCAGAAATTAACTCACGTGCCCATGGCCAACTATTTTAAACAAAGATTCCAAGATTATTTAATGGGGAAAATATTTTCTCCAAGTTGTATTTGCAAAGCTAAAGAGCCATGCTCAGTTGACTGAACCTGGTTCTTATAGTGTAGCAAATATAAAAACTCAAATCCTGGCCCAAATTATCTTCTTGATGGATCTCATCAAGTATTTCAGGAATATTAACTTTGCACATTTCAGAAAATAGAAGAGGGAATTTTGACAAATTAATTTTATTAGACATGTATATAGTGGCCCATGAATAAAACTACATGAGGAGAACTTTTGAGATAACTCCTAGGAAATAAGCAGAGGTCTGGAAATCTCCTTAACATGGGTTGTCTTGGAACAGGCTTTCAGGCCTCTCTAAGGTGTGATAAATAGGAGTGAGTTTACTTAGATTACCCATTATCTTACCCATTACTACTCACGGTGATGTTTCAAAGGACATGTTGTTCACATGACTATATACAACCTAAACTCATGTGACCTTCTCTCTGGTTATTGTATACAGCTTGAAATCAAGTGAACTTTGCCAAGCCCTCAGAATACCCTCACAATATAAATTGTCTGATGACTTGAATAAAGTTAGCTATTGCATAAGACATATCTGCCTCATTTTTAGGCTCCACTATCCTAGGTTCATGTCACCAACTAGAGCACTAACTAGTACACTCAGCAGTAACTAGTACACTAATGCCAAACCAGATGAGGGCAACAGAAACCAGAAAGCAAGCAAAAGCATCCAGTAGATGAATAGCTTTGAGTTAAGATGCAAAAGTTCTTAACAAACATTAGGAAAACAATATAAGAATATGTATAAAGAACTCTATATCACAGCCACGTGACACTGATTATGATTATGCAAGGTAGGTTTAAACAAGAATACATTGTATCAATGTGATTTACCTAAAGAGAAAAAATTGAAACCATGTCAAAATACCAATATATGCAGAAAAACAATTTGACAAAATTTGACATTAATTCTTCATAAAATCTCTCAGCAAACTAGGAATAGATTGGAGTTTCTCCCCATTGATACTGACGTTAATAAAACATTCTAGAAAACATGTTTCTTAATGGCTGAAAACTTAATAATTTGCCCCTAAGATCAGGGACAAAGAAAGGATTGCATCTACCAGAATCATCGATGGTATCAGACAGTTCAAGAAGACAGGAAAGGTAAGACATAAAGATTAACAGGCAAAATGTAAAGTAGCTTTCGGTTTTATAAAGAACATCCCAGGGAACTGACAGAAATCTAATAAAAGGATAACGGAACTAAGAAGCAACAATATCAATCTGTCAGGATACAGACTTAATATAACTACCAATTGTTTTCCTATGTACCAGTAATAATCAATAAAATGATATTTACAAACATAGTGAGAACAATGAAATACATAGGGGCTGGATAGATGATTCAGTGCCTAAGGTCACTAGCTGCTCTCCCAAAAGATCCAGGCTAATTCCTAGCACCCACATGGTGCCTCACAACAGACATACATAGATACAAATCATCCATACACATAAAATTAAAATAAAGGCATAAAAATAAAAACGGACACATGCTGGCACAAATCTAATGATACCATGTACCCATGTACCAAATCCTTATGCAGAAAATTAATAACTTGATGAAAAGTAATTGAAAAATCTGAAGAAATGGAGACTTGTTCTATGTTCATGGGTTGGTAGTTTAAGCACTAAGATATTCTTTTCCCCCCAAATTTGGTCTATACTTCACAAAGTAAACTCACAACTACAAAGTAGCTTCAAAGTTTACATAAAATGGCAACACCTCTCCAATAACTAGAATAAAACCAAAGAAAAGTACATTGGAGGGCATTTCATAAAAAAAAAAAAAAAAAAAAAAAAAAAAAAAAAAAAAAAAAAAAAAAGAATGACAACAAGGATATGAAGCTGTTCAACATCGTTTGTTTTTAGGGAATTAGACATTAAAATAATGGGTGTACATATATCAGAATGACTGAAGAGGCTGACAGATGGGCCAGTTGCTAGTGTGTTTGCCAAGAAAGCATAGGAAACTGAATTCCAACCCCTAACACCCAAATAGAAGCCAGGTATTGCAAAGTGTGTTGTAATATTGGTACTGAGGAATTGGAAATGGGTTGTTTTAGAGCTTGCTGGCTAGCCATCCTTTCCAAATTGATGATCTCCAGGTTCATAGAGACCCTGACTCAAAAAAATAAGGTAGACAGTGAGAAAGGAAGACACTGAATGTTGACTTCTATACACTATTCAATACACTTCCCCCCACCTGCCCAGACAGATAAAGAAAATTAGAATGGCTTAAATTGAAAACATTAACAGTGCAATGGCCAATGGCTGGTCATGTTATGGAGTAATGAGACAGACATTGCTGAGAGTTCTAATGATCAGAATCTGTTCGTTATTGAGCTGTTTATCACTGGTAAGTACAGAAACTAGTACAACTATGTTGGAAATAAGACTGGCAGCTTCTTACAAAAGCAAACACAATCTTATCGTAGGATTAGGTGACCTGAGTACTTACTAATTCAATTTAAAAAGATTGAAAATCTGTGTGTGCCTGTGTGTAGCAGCAATATCCACATTTGCCAAACATGGGATCAATCTGCTGATTAAATGAATTCACTGGGAGAATGGACAGTTGGACTATGGTACATCCAGACAACAGAATAACTTGTAGTGATAAAAAAAAGATTAATTACCATCCTTAGGAAGCAGAGCAAATATTTACTTAAGCCCTGCTTAGTGAAGTAAGGCTACATGTTGTATGAGTGCAATTATAAGAGTTTTAAAATAAGTGGTAAAACTATAAAGACAGTAACATGTCAATGCTATATGCTCACAAGGGGAGAGGGAGAGCTTTGTGGGTAAAGCATAGAGGGTTTTTGTTTCATAGAGTTGTGGAACAACTCTTTTTGCAGTTGTAATGGTGGGTATATGAGAACTATGAATTCCTCACAATCTAGAACTTTTTATAGCACAAAGTATAAAGTTATGTAATTTTTTAATAAAAGAGACAGGGTCACATGTAGCCTAGAGTGGCCTTGAACTCACTAGACAGCCAAGAATGACTGAATTGCTGACTCCCTTCCTGATTACTGGGATTGTAGGCATGCATCACCAAACCTAGTTCTATATAGTGCAGGAATTCAACCTCGGGTCCATGCATAACAGGCAGGTACTCTGCCAATGGAGCCACAGCCCCATTCCCAGATGAATGTAACTAAAAAAATGTAGAATGCTGGATATCACAAAGCAAGTCAACTGTGTGGCAAGCATATGATATATTTAGTGGAAAGAATGTTGATTGAAATAGCTGAGAATTGAGTAAATTCTGTAAACCAAGTCCCAAGTGGCTGTATATAACCATTACGCTCTAGTTAATGAAGTCCTTTCCAAGGGACTATGAGTTCTTCAGATACCACCACGTGTGTTCACCACAACCACGTTCAAGGGATCCAGCTGGCTTTCTCTCCATTGGAGTGGGAGGTTGTGCTAAGCAAGTGGGAGGGGTTAGAGTCACCTAGGTAGAAGTAGATTAGAATTGGAGACATAGTGAATGAGTGTTTAACTTATACCGATATATGTATGCATAGAACATGGAGAAAAATGCACATGTTCAGGTGAGAGCATTTTGGACATCAAAATAACAACACACATGACAAGTTGGTCTTCTCCCAGTACCATGCTCCAGCAGAAGGAGCCAGGTTTCCTGGCAGAAGACCCACTTGAAGACTGGGCTGGAAACGTACAGGAAAAGCATGGAGTTCCAAAGTAAGAATGTTACTCAGAAGACTCAAACACATTCTACAGGACAGGGGAATCTGAAGAGGCAGAAGATCAAACTAGAACAAAACGAGAGCCAAAGGAGAAATCAGGACAGGACTACCTGAAAGCATCAGTAAAATTCATGAATCAATTCAGATATAATTTGTAAAATAAATTAAGAAGATTTTATTCAAAATCACTTAAAATTTGAACAAATTGACTTCTCATACATAAAAATTTTAAATAATTTATTGGACACTCTTCAACAAGAGGTAGCAAGCAGAACTTCCCTTCCCTTGTTTGTAGGTTGCAGATGGTGACCTCATTGCAAAGAGGACCTTGGTCATTATACACATGTATATAAGCACCATGATCTAGTTATTGATGTCGTTTCTAAGACACATATATACACAATGCATATGCACATAGGAAAGAGTCATTTAGTAGTAGAGAAAATGAATAAGCAAAACCTTAGCTGGGATAGTAAGTTTTTGTCAAGAGTGATGTTTCAGTCAACTTGCCATCACTGTGGTGAATACCTGAAAACTCAAAAGGCAATAATGCTTATTTTGGCTCAGTGTTGGTACTTTCAAGAGTTTCAGGCCTTGGTTGGTCTCTTGTGGTCTGGGAGCGTGTCATGGAGGAAGTGGGTGGACAGGTGGGTGCTCACCTCACAGTAGCTGGAAGCAGAGAAGAACACAGAAAGGAGGATGCTAAATCCCATATCTTCTACCAGACCCTGTTACCCATGACCTAACTTCATTCCACTGGAGTTTACCTCTTAAAGGTTCTACAATCTTACAGTGGCACTTGTGGTAATGACCAAGTCCTCAGGACATGGGCCTTTGGAGGTCACACCAGATCTTAATAATGACCAACGGTTCACATTGATGACACAGGTCTCTGATACCATACAATGGAAAATCATGATTACCTCTGTGGTCCTCCTCTTTAAGATAAGAAATCCCAGTTTAGGAATGAAAAAACCTTCAAGACATTCAAGCCAAGGGCATTGGGAGAAGGACTGGGAGAGACAGAAAACACCTTAGCCTCGAGGCTTCTGTGGAGACCATTAAATATAAGATGGACTCTGGGATGAGATGTTGGAACAGAAAATATTAAGTAGAAACTAAAAGCTTGACTAGAGAAGAGACTTTAGATAACAATAATGTAATAATCAGTTAACCAAACTCAAATACCATGCTAATGTAAGATGTCAATAAGAAGGGATACTGAGTGTAAGGCCCACGGGGACATTCAGGACCATCCTCACCTTTAAAAACTGGTTTAAAACAAATTAAAAAAAAAAAAAGTCGGTTTTCTCTCGGGTGAGGTTCTGAGACTGGAGCAGCCACCCCGGAGGCGCCTTAGGCCAGAGACCCGGGCAGGATCCGCCATTTTCTCTCGGGTGAGTTTCTGAGAC
>NW_022196904.1:145914926-145925386 GCF_008632895.1 Mastomys coucha
GTAAATAAAGAAAATATCTAAAATAAAAAAAAAAAGAAAAAAAAAAGTCATTTTCTCCAGGTTGCAGAGTACTACCTCCCACCTTGTATATTTAGGTACTCCAAATTATTTATAATGAACTTATACTACTTTCTTTCTTTCTTTCTTTCTTTCTTTTTGGTCTTTCGAGACAGTGTTTCTCTGTGTAGCCCTGGCTGTCCTGGTACTCACTTTGTAGACCAGGCTGGCCTCAAACTCAGAAATCCACCTGCCTCTGCCTACCAAGTGCTGGGATTAAAGGCGTGCGCCACCACTGCCCAGCTGAACTTATACTACTTTCAAAGCCAGAAAAAATTTTTCTTTAATAATTGTGTGCACACATGCAATATAGTGTTGTGTTGGAGATCAAACTGAGACCCTTGGGAATTCTAGGTAAGTGCTTTACCAGTGTACCATACCCTCAGTTAAATGATTGGTTTTCTGAGGGTCAGAGGAATATTCTTTTAGTATCTGTTCCCTTATCTCTTGCAGTGTTGTTCTCTCAATGCTAAGCCAATAAATCTTGATGATTATCCTAGTTGAAGTTATATACACTCAAATCTTCATATGGAAAATCAAAAGCAAGATTCATTTGTTCTAACTTAATGAGACCATTTAAAGGCTCAAAATATGCACAAAAATAAAACATAAAAGAAGGAACACGTCCAAAGTGGTGACCTACTGGATGCTCACAGACCTCGCTTTCGTGGAAGAGGAACACAATATGAGGGGGTCACAGCTATGTCCATTGGTTTGGTCACGATCAACTTTCTGGTGTGTTATGTAAGAAATATAAGGACCCAAAGTAAAACTGCTATTTCCACAAAAGTGAGGTTTAATTCCATTTCTTTAGTGAAGAATAAAAACTTTGTTTACACATGAGTCTATTTTTTGTTGAGAGAAACTGTCTGAGAAACTTACCCTAGGACCCCAGATCTTTTTGCCCCAGTGTTTTGCTTAGCCTCTGCCTTTTTCCAATGATACAATCAGTTCAAACCAAGCCATTGAAGCTGTCTTAATTTTATGAAGATTTAAGGCTACTGTTACCCTTATGCCCTTTATCATGGGCTGCAGCCAAGAGCAGGCAACCAGGAGCCCAACAAGGCCACCCAAACTCTGCCAGCTGCAGCAGTGGTGGCCACATGCGCAGTGCAGATCCTAAGGGTTTCCTCCACACCCAAGAGCATAATTGGAAATGCTTCTGTTTGGGGTCAGGCTTTATGTGTGGATATGGCAAGCAGCATAGGCCACTCAGCCCCAGAAAGTGACCCTCTTGCAACATCCTTTTGTTTGTAGAAACAAAATGCAAACAGAGAGCCTGTCTTCAGCTGGCAATAGCCTGGTTGGTGTTCCTGAGAGTTGGATGGCTGTTCACATCTGTTCTTACACATCCCTAGGAGTTCTGGAAATTCTCTCTTTGGCTCTCTTCCGGTCTTTGCATCCCTAATATTGATATTTGAAGATGACAGTTCCTAATAGTCCCGCTCTTTTTTTTTTTTTCATTCTCTTCTGTGGGGACTTTGATAAAACTGATTTGAGATAACATTCTTCCATTTCCAAGTGAGGAGGAAAGGAAACAGACTAAATGTCCATCTTGTTATGTCGCCAGTACACATAAACTCAGAGTACAAACTCGTTTTCTGTAAGAGGAAGTTTAAGCGAATGTTTGTCATGGATTCAAACCACTCCCCACACCAGAGGTCCACAGACTCTCCAGACCATAGCCCACTGCAATAGGCCTTTAATTGCAATGCAACTTGTATGAGTCACAGTCTTTTCTGTTAATTTAGCATTGGAATTAAGTTGTCGAATGAATCCCATCCTCATTTGCTTTATAGTGTCTTCATGGTTAACGCTGGCTTTATGAACATCTGTTTCCCTCACAGTTGTCGACCCATTACTTTTATGAGCTGTACATATTTTAGAGAGATTTACTGCTGACCTTTGCTGGTGAGTTGAATGTTTTTGTTGTCAGTAACATTTCCGTAATTGATGCCATAGTTACTGCCACCCGCACAGTGCTTTTAAATGAGAAATGTTTGGGAGGGGTTATCTTTTTGCTTAAACACATTAAATCAGACAGACATCACTTTAAAACTGTGTGGCTTTGGAAGAAAGGAAGGGTGTTAAATCTTGCAGCATTAAGATAGAAGGAAACCACTGCTCAATTTTCCTCTACTTTGGAACAGTTTGAAAGTTTTGTTGCTACAGTGATGATTTCTCTCCCGGTACCTGTCATGTTATAATACAGCTGGGGGACCTACACTCCTCATATGACTGCTTTGTGACCATTGATCAAGCCACCATTCAAAGTACTGTCATTTGTGCATTTGCCTTTTCTCTGTGTTAGGAAGAAAGGGGAAAAATGCAAAACAAAAACCTGGGTTATGGAGTCAGATAGTGAAGGAAACCACCATCCAAGACTTCTACCTCCTACCTGGGAGAGACAGTTTTGGGTTCTTACTGTATGTTGGAGTTCTATCACAGAGTGGTGGAAATACAGGCTCTCATTGCAAGCTTATGGAAGTGACAGGATGCTCAAGACAGCTTCAACTTATGAGGTGAGTAGGTTGTATTTAGTTTTAGATGAGAACTGTCCTTTATTTGATATGGTCTATTCAGTTGACAACACAGTGATATGCCTCAAGTTCTCAGCTGTAAGAATTTGGTTTGTTTAAAAAATTATTTATAATTACATATAAGTTTTTTTCTTCTGTATTTGAGTAAGTGAAAATGCAGATTGTGCTGCTGACCAGAGCATGGTCTTTGTTTCTATCTGAGAGCTTCTTTAGCCATCAGGAAAGGGAAGGGTCTGAGCAAAAGGCACCAGACATCATCTGAGAACTTTGTATTACAAATAATATCATCAAGGTTCACCACTACATTGTCTATGATGAAAAGCTATTCAAGTATATATGTATATTGGAATGTTCCTCTTATTAACAAGATATTGTCTTATTACACCACAAAATCCAAAATACAGCATAATAATAATCTCATCTTCTCTACCTCAGGAAGCGTTGTGATTCACAGCTAAGGCGATGTCGTTAGGCATGGCTTTTAGCATCTGCATTGTTTATTAAGAGAGGAACAAGTATGCCTTGGCTTTGCCCTTTTATCATGCTTGCCAAAGTGGCCCTTTGCTTTCTACATCATGATAGAAATAGAACATAATTCTTATTGTAAGTATTTTAGGAGACATACAAAAGTAGGCAAAATAAATAAAAAATAATTACTTGCCATGAAATGTGACTACTTCCATCATTTAAAAACATTTCCACTTCTTTTGTGTTTATATGTGTGTGCATTTGCTCATGTGTATACAAATATGCATGTGTAGAAGCTAGAGGGTGACCTCAGTTCATTCCTCAGATGCCAGCCCCCTGTGTTTTGGAACATTGTCTCTCATTGATCTTGAAGTCATCACAGGCTATGCTGGTGAGCACAGGGATCCATCTCCTCCATGCTGGTATAAGAGTAGAGCACCATCCCTGGCTTTTAAAAGTAGATCCTGGGACCTGATCTTACATTCTCATGCTTGCATAGCAAGCACTTTACCGACTGAACCATCTCCTTAAGCCTAAACTATTTATTTCCTTTTGAATGTGGTTGTGTCTGGATATTACTGTAAACTCCACACAAAGTCTCCATCTTAGAAATATTTAATTTTTTTATTCATCAAATGTATTTATTGTTTTTCTGGAAGTGAGTTTTTAGGTCCCTATTGACAATCTATCATTTCAAAATTTTACTATTTTCATAAAATCCTTTAATCCACTAGGAATTTCACTTAGTAAATGGTAGAAAATGAAGATCATATATTTTTTTCCCCAAACAGTGAACTAATTCCTGTTCACTTTGCCCTCTGTTCTTTCTTCATAATGACGCTTAGTTCTTAAACATATTGGGTTGGTTTGGGGTTTCCATGTTGTTCCTTCGGTAATTTTCCTCATTGTTTCTGGGATTAAATAGTCATAATATCATATTGTTAGGGAAATACTTAGGAATACTATATTGCAGTAGCAAACAGACAGTATTATGTGGCATAAAGAATTTTATATTTTTTTCACAGAACCTTATTTCATCAGTCATCAGATGTACTCACTTTAAATCTTACCTGCAAAGTTGGAATGTATCCTATGATTATTGTTAGATGCAATCGTAGGAGGCATGTGTCCATGTACTAAGCTTGGTACAGCAGGTATATACAGCAGAAATCTCAGCAATTTCTATTCTGTTATATCAATTCATTTGTGCATTTCTGGAACATGATGCATTTGTATAAATTAATGGACCTGAATATTACAGTGTAATTTTTCTCATTTTAAAGCAAAATTGTGTTTGTAAAATAATGTGAAAACTGTGTAAAAGAGCATATTTGTTTTTGGACAATGGATTCAATTTTGTATCTCCTAGCAGAACCAAAACTTATTTGCTTCCTCTGACTCCAGCAATGAAGGTGTGTACAAGTTGTTACTAAGATAGAAATTAAGATTGCCTATTAAAGACAGGAGAAATTGCCCAGACTCTTGGAACAGATCAAAAAACATTTTAAAGCACTAAGGGGTACAAATGAGCTGGCTCATGCATTGTGCTGTACACCCCACATTAAATTATCAGAATGTCTTTCTGACTTTGAACAGAGTTGCTTTCCCTGAACCATAAGACTAAGCTCAGTGAAAATGTGCTGGCATCAAAATTTGCAAAGTAAGGATAAGTGATTGCAGAGAACATCAGCAATGGCAGCAGAACACAGTTTCTGTGATGTTACCACTTACAGGAACACAATTTGTCTAGATGACTCCAATATAGTTCTGTCTATCTGTTGGTTTTTCTATCATCTATCTACTTGCCTATTTACCTGCAGACCTGCTATCTACCTATCACCTGTCTGTCTATCTATCTATCTATCTATCTATCTATCTATCTATCTATCTATCTATCTATCTACCTACCTACCTACCTACCTATCATTTATCTTTAAACATCAATATAGGATTACATTAAAATTCAGCTGCTATTATTGGTACAATAAAAAGATTGCACTTTACCCTCAACATATGATATTTTGATTGAGTGAGAAGCAACAGTTGCCACAATTCTCATTAGCTTCTTACAGAATCATAGTCAACACATATTCATTCCATAGAGAACTAGGAACAGGTTAGTGTCATCGAAAGTCTTATAAAAGCACAGGGAACTACAATTTCCAAAGAGATAAACTCAGTTAAAGATGGTGAGCTGTACTAGTCAGAGTGTCCAGAGGAACTAAAATCCATAGGAGTATATAGTTTATAAAGAGACTTTTTTTTTTTTAATACATGGGCCTGAGTAGTTTAACAATGGCCACTTGTGTACTGATGAGTCTGAGAGCCCCATAGCAGCCCAGTCCACAAAACTACATGCCTCAATGAGGCCTGGAAGATTATGGGAGATTCACTGGCACTGAGTCCATGCTTCAAGACCTCTGAAGCTAGTTATAATCTGGTGTTGGTAGAGTATCATGTGATAGCAGCCAAAAGAGGTATCTTCACTCAGAAAGAAACAAAGGCAGATGATCTGCCGCTGTTTCCCTGGACTTCTTTATCTGAAGCTTGCCCACTGGAAGGTACTGCCCAGTTTGAGGGCTTTTCTTTTTTTTTCCAACCATTTAGTTAATCCTCCGTGGAAACATTTTCATGAATGTGGTTAGGGGAATGTGTCCCCCATCAGATTCTGATTTCTATCAAACTGACAGTCAAGACCAACCATCCTAAGTCCATCCCTTGAAATCTAATCACATCTTTATAGCCTATTTAAAACCTGAACAAAGAGAACAAGGTCATAATTTCACCTAATGGGATACAACTATCCCATTTACAACACAAATGCTCTAATTTTTCTTCTGGAAACTCTTCCAATGTCTCAAGGAATGCTTGCTCTTTTGGTGTGACACACCTTGAATGGGATAGTGTAGATTTAACATTCAATTTAACATTACCCCAGTCAATGTTATGTTATATGATAAAGGACTAAGAGAGGTAGAAAAACATAGATTTCTGCCTACTAAATGTGCATACATGCTGTGGTGGTTTGAATGAAAATGGCATTCATAGGCTCATAGGGAGTGGCACTATTGGGAGGTGTGACCCTATTGGATTTAGTGTGTTCTTGTTTGGAAGAAGTGTGCCAAAACCAAAGTGTGGACTTAGAGGTTTCAGAATCCCAAGCCAGGCCCAGTGTCTCTTTATCTTTATTCCTGCTGTCTACTGATGCAGATGTAGAATTCTTAGTTTCTCCAGCACTATGTCTTCCTTCCTGCATGTTGCCATGCTTCCCACCACAATGAAAATGGAACAAACCTCTAAACCTGTAAGTCAGTCCCAATTAAATGTTTTTCTTTATAATAGTTGCCATGGTCATATTGTCTCATCACAACAATACAACACTAAGACATATGCTTAAGCATATTAATAATATAGGACCCAAATATTTATTTTTAGAACTTTAATCTTAATTCAAGTCATTGGAGATGGTATTTATACCTGTCTTCTACTATGTATTCCATATTATTTTCACCTCAGCAGGAGAGGTGTCTTACATTCTTCAGGAATTTATCATTCTGTCTGGACCAGGATGTTGTAGTTTTTCATTGTCCTCAATCACCAGATATGGTAGCACCAAGAGCTACCTTTGGACTCACGGATTCCTGCACTCACTCTCTAGAATTACTTGTTCTTAAATTCATTGTGGAAAAGCACTCAAATTTACCACCATAGTTGTGATAGATCATTCTGAAAATGTGGCAACTCCTTCTTAGCACCAGTAAGTGCCCTGTAATTTCATCTTCACAAGACCATTTGACCATTCTACTAAGTTAGCTGCTTCAAAATGGGAGAGAACATAGAATAAAAAATTGGATTTCCTCAGCAAAATCCACTGACATATGTCTTTCACTATGAGTGACTTTCTTTGACAGAATCAATAATATGTGGAATATCATAAAAAGCATATTCTATGGGTGACAGTTCAGGCCGAAGCATTACATGGAAGAGAAGTAAATCCACACTCAGAATAAGAAGCTATCCCAACGAGGTCAAAGCTCTACCCTTTCCATAATGAGAGTGGTCCAATATAGTCAATCTTCCATCAGGCCACTTACTGATCACCCCTGGGAATGGTGCTATATCAGGGTTGCAATGTTGGTTTTAGCTGTTGGCAGGTTTGGCACTCAGAAAGAACTGTAGCCACACTAGTCTTAGTATATGGAAACCTGTATTGCTGTGTCCATTTCCAACTTTCATTACCATACCATGGTTACTTTGTTCATGGGAAATGGCAGGAATGGCTAGGAAAAGAGGTTGACTGTTATCCACAAGATGGGTCATCCAACACTCTTAACTATTGAAGTCTTTCTTTCCTGGAGTCACCTTTTGGTGAGTTTATATGGAATAAATATATCTTCATAACTTTTGCCTATTTACAGAGGTCTATCTACATATGTCTTCCCAAAATGTCTTTTTCATGAAATTTCCATCATGCTTCTTGCAAGTTTCGGAATATCCAGCCAAATTACTGGTTATAGTTTATGAATTAATATATAATCTTATTCTGGCCATTTTTTCCAAACAAAATATAAAAACATGTGCATGAGCCAAGATTTTGCTAAAGGTGTCCTTTGGGGGTGTCCCAGGAAGACTATAAACCAACAGCTGTCCACTTCTGGCTGGTTCCTGAAAAGATATAGAATCTTTTTTTTCATCAGATTCTAGTCTTATCTTCTTCAGCCAACCTTCATAGGGCACATCCCATGAGGGAATAGTTATAAGCTTGAGACAAGAAGATATTGCACTGGGTGAGAAGCATATACATTTGGATGACATTTTTCCTTATTTTTCCTTAGAGCTACTGAATTGTTTTAAAGCATAAAACATGTGTTGACACATATTACTTAATAGAACTTTGAGAACAGCAATGATGCTATAGTCTTATTTCTCTTCTTTGGACAATCTTACATCCATAAGGAATGCATCCTGATCTTGCTCACTCTTGTCTTTCTTACCCCTCCCCAACTCCTGTTGATTATGTTCTTTTTCTTAACTCTTTCCATTCCAACTTCTATGTCTCTTTTTATTTTTTTTACAGGTCTTGAGCAAGTAGCCACTGTTGGTGTATTCATGATGGTGACAGCCATGTCATGTCCCGAGAACAGCTTTTCACACACTTCTCCTCACCCTTTGGCTCTTCCAGTCTTTCCATCTCCTCTTGTGTGATGTTTGCTGAGACTTAGGGGGTGTTATATAGATGCCTAACTTAGGGCCGAGAACAGCCACACATTCTCAGTACTCTAACCAATTGTGAATCTGTGAATTACTTGCTGTCCTCTTCAAAATGAGGCTCCTTTGACACACACTGAGAAAGGCACTAGTCCACAGGCATAATCATAAGTACTTAACAAGCAGTTTGATTATTTATCGGTTTAGCAAAACATCAGTAGTATATTCCCTCTAAGGCCTGCAACCTCCCCATCCAGACTTTTGGCCAGGTTTATAGGACCAAGCACATATTCCTTTCCTCCTAAACTGTATTGCTAATATTGCTCTAGTGACATCTCTTGCCTGACAAATAGGTTTGTAGCATGCAATATTTACTATTGGAGGCTCCCTCCGCCCCCAGCAAACTACATAGCACTGTTTGGTTCAATGGAAGTTAGCTAGGCATGGAGGAAGATTCTAGACCAATTTCTGTATTCTAGAATCAAAAGTTTCTGTGTTCCTACTAGTAATAGGCAACCAAGAGCAATGACAATAAACCTGCATTATTTTGGAAGCCACCAGGGACTCCCTGGCCAAACAACTCATAGAGATATCCCATAGCTGACATTGAGATGTATGTTTATGATTTCTCATAGCATTATCAACTCATACAGGGTACCTCTGTGCAAACATTTTAAAAATTATACTTTTTAGTTTATATAGAATTAGGTTTCTGTATGATTTCTCCCCCTACATTCTTAGTTTTCATTGACACTCCTTTCCAACCTCCATCTTTCTCCTATCTCTCTCTCCAGATTCATTTCAACTTTTTCACTGTAGAATTTTTTCTATTTTCATATCATATGTGTTTTTCCACTTCCCTTCCCAGACAAAGGCCTTCCCTCCATCAATCATGACTCTTTTCTTGCTTTTTGTCCTCTATAAATAAATACTCATGCCAACTGATACACAAAATCTAAAAACTTTCCATCAACCATCTGCATATGAGAGAGGATGTACAATGCCCATCTTCTTCATCATTACAACTGACATTTTATTTCCCAGTTCCCTTCATGTCTACCTGAGCTGACTTCAGTTGTGAGATTTTTTTTTTTGTTTTCCTTATTACTTCTTTATTCTTATTGCTTTGTATCTGCCTGATTAAATTATTTATCTTATTTTTGTTTTAACTTTGGTGCATTGTGTACATCTATAAATTCATCTATTTCCTTCAGACTTTCCACTATATATGTTTTTAGGTATGTCTTTATGATTTTCTGGATTTCATTGATATCTGTTCCAATATCTCATTTTCACCTCTTATTAATTTGGGTCTTCTCTCTCTTTTTGTTATTAGGGTGTTGTCAATCTTGCTTACTTTTTTGAAGAACTAAGTCTTTGTTTTATTAACTTTTAATTTTTTTTTTATTTTATTGATGGTTTCTTGGTCCTTGTTCTTCATTATTTTCCCATCTACTATTTTGGAGTTTGATTGGATTGTGTTTCTCATGCATCATTTATTTATTTGAAATCTTTTGGATTTTGAAACAGGCACTTTCAGCTATAAACTTAGACCAGCTTTCATTAGAGCCCCTAGCTTTTGATAGGTTATGTTTCATTTTCTTTACATTCTAGAAATTTTTTAAATTTTTCTTTATTTTTTTCAGTGACTCATTCATCATTCAGTAATGTGTTGTCTCATCTTCACAAGTTTGTGTATTTTCTGAAGTGTCTCTTGCTGTTAATTTCTCATCTTATTCAATTGTAATTAGACGGAATATAAGAAATTATTTCAATATTCCTATATTTGTTAAGTTTTTCTTTGTGCCCTATTATGTGATCTATTCTCAACTAATAGATCTATCTTCAAAATTCCTATTTTTGAAACTCCTATTGATTGCTGAGAAGAATATGTATTATTTGAGTGGAATGTTCTGTAGGTGTCAGGTAAGTCCATTTGATATACAGTGTCATTTAACTTCAACGTTTCTGTTATAGTTTTTGTCTTAGTAACATATTAGTGAGAATGGGATGCTGAAGTCACTCACTATCATTACATTGGGTGAATTTGTGACTTCATATGCATCATTGTTTGGTTGCTAAGATTTGAAGCACCTGTGTTCAGAGCAAAAATGTTTAGAGTTATCTTCTTCATGGGCTGGCACCTTAATCAGTATGAAGTGGCCTTATGTCTTTTTTTTTTTTTTT
>NW_022196904.1:145926419-145927818 GCF_008632895.1 Mastomys coucha
ATTTCTATGTCTGCTAGTTGGTGTCTAGTGATTGGGGAATTGATCATTGATATCAAAGTTATTATTGAACAGTATATACTAGTTCTTCATTTTGTTGATTTTGTTTTGTTTAGTGTTTTCTTGGTCATCTTTCTATTTCAAAACTGTCCTTGTGATATTTAGTTTGTCTCTTCAACTTTGTCTCTTTTGGATGTGTTGATTCTTCTCTTCAGTCTGTGTAATTCTTTCTAATACTTCTGTATGTACTAAGGGCTTGATGGCTATGAAGTTCTTTAACCCATTTAATCATGGAGAGCTTTACTTTCCCCCTCAATCAAGATATATAATTTTTATGTGTTTGCAGCTGTGGCCTTTTAGAACTAGAAATTATCTTTTCAAGCCATTCTGGAATTTAGAGTTTCTACTGAAAGGCCAACTATTATTCAAAAACCTGATTTTATAGTGGTCCTTAGTAACTGGTCTTTCTCTCTTGCAACTTTCAATATACGTTTCCTGTTTTGTATATTCAGAGTTTTACCAATAATATGAAAATTTTCTACTTCTAAGCCTGTTTATTTGGTGTTTTATGATGCTCTTATATTTGATAACTCTCTCCTTTTCTAGATTTGAGGAAAGTTCTATGATTTTATTGAAAATATTTTCTGTATCTTTCGTATGTCAATCTTTTACTTCTATGCTCTTGATTCTTTTTTTTTTTTTTTTTTCCGAGACAGAGTTTCTCTATATATAGCCCTGGCTGTCCTGGAACTCACTCTGTAGACCAGGCTGGCCTCGAACTCAGAAATCTGCTTGCCTTTGCCTCCCAAGTGCTGGGATTAAAGGTGTGCGCCACCACCATGACCCGGGCTTAAAGATGCATTTGTTTATTATATGTAAGTACAATGTAGCTGTTTTCAGCTACAACAGAAGAGGGGATCTGATCTCATTACAGATAGATGTGAGCACCAAATGGTGGCTGAGATTTGGTCTCAAGACCTTTGGAAGACAGTCAGTGCTCTTAACCACTGAGCCATCTCTCTGGCCCCACTCTTGATTCTTAGATTTGGTCTTTTCTAGAGAATTATTTCTCTACATTGAATGGTCCAGTTCCTCTACTTTGTCTTCAAGCTCTGATGTTGTTTTCTACAGGATCCATTCTTTTGGTAAAGCTTCCTGCTGAGTTTTTTTTTTTCTTATTGAACTTTTTATGTTTAGCTTCATTTCAGTTTTCATTTTTTATTCAGCATTTCTATTTCTTTCTTTAGTACTTTTTCCATATCCTGAGTTGACTTGTGTATTTCATTCCACTATTCATTTATGTTCCTCGAGAATTCATTCCTATTCTTTTTTTTCTTTTTTTATTATTATTAGATATTTTCTTTATTTACATGTAAATTTCTCCATTCCCAGTTTCCCCTCC
>NW_022196904.1:145928197-145929563 GCF_008632895.1 Mastomys coucha
CTCCTCCTCCTTCTTCTTCTTCTTCTTCTTCTTCTTCTATTCTGGTTAGCTTGCCTTTCCCTTTTTGTTTTCTTGAGAACCCCACCCATGAAATGGAGTGTCCCACATACAGGGGGTTTCTTCTCTACTCAGTTAAACTTCTGTGGAAATACCCTCACAGATGTATCTATAGTTGTGTTTTTAGAGATACTAAATTCAGCCAAGTTGATATTGAAGATTAACAAGCATAATGGTACAAATAAGAAAGTGTCTGAGGGGAAAAGCTCCTGGTAGGAGCTTTGTAGCATCCTGCCCTCTACAGTCTTTTTATTTGTTTGTTTGTTTTTTGTTTTAAATTTTTATTGCATTATGATGAGAAAAGATACATGATTTCAATTTATCTGTATTTGTTAACATTTAAAAACATATTTTAAGTAAATAGAATTAAATCACTTCTTGTTTCCCTTTTGTACCCCAACTCCTCCCAGAGACCCCCTTCAATACCTACAATATCATTTTTGTCATATTCCTTAAAATTTATAAAATATTATAACAATAAAAATAAGTATTATAAAAGTTGTTTGATATAAAACAACAACCAATTTAACAGTCTTATGTAGATCCTTTTCTACTGCAATAGTGAAAATACATGTTTTCTCAATATAAATTTTAAATAACTCCAAACATATTAATTATATGTTTCAAAATAATACATCACTACTAGCATTTTCTTAAATGAACATAAATATATAAAGTCTTTTTGTTTGTTTTGTATTTAGTAGAGTTTAAAATCTTGGCTCTTACTGTGGTACAAGCCCAAAATAAGAACAAGTTTTAGACATTGGGTTTCATTGTAATAAGTTGTACTTCAATGACCCTCATATTACCAAAGGATTTTACCTCCATCTTAGCTAAGCTGAGAGTTGATAGTTCTGCTGCACCAAGAAATGAATTGTAGGCATGATTTTTGGATACAGACTTCCTGCTATGGTCAAAGCTATTTGACTTGAGTGAGTGACTGTATTCTCAGCCCACAGAGAACAGGGTACATTTATTTAAGAAATGGTGTATGTAATAAGATGGTCTATCCATAAAGTCATTCACCAAGTGTTTCAATAAACAATGGTTCTGCTTGGAGGGTGGCACAGACATTGCATGAGGGTAAGAATTTGGTTCATTAGCTGTGATAATTTGGAAAAGGATTAATCTCAGAGATATAGCAACTTATAAAGTCCTCTTCTTCAAACTTGATACAAGAGTTACAAACTTCAAGCAAAGCATTCAGTCTCACTCTTTGTTGTTCTCTTTCCTACAAGCCACCTCCCTTGTTAATTGTCTATGTTTCTTTTGGGTATATAAATACTTTTGAAATATATAAGCTGTTCTG
>NW_022196904.1:145930951-145958254 GCF_008632895.1 Mastomys coucha
TCTGACTGGAGCCTGTCCTTCCTGTGATCCTGGTTGTGTCAGAACTCCTCAGAGTCAAGCTGTCTCTTCCTTACCTCTGATCCTGGGCATGTCCTATCTATTCCTATTCTATTAAAATACATGCAGGAGTTATTTGTGTCCCTTTTTATTTCTTTGAGCATATTTATAGTTGCTTTTTTAAATTTTTGTCTGGAATTTCATCATTACGGAGTTGTAAAATTTGAAGATGATACAGATTTTTATTGTTGCATATATATCTATACATATACACATATACATATATATTCTTTTATTGTGTGTGTGTTAGGATGTGTGGTTCTAGAGTTAGTTCATTGATTCAGCCTTTCTGGACCACTTACGCTGAGTCAGCAATTGGGTCAGTGTTTCAGGTTAGCTGGTCTCGGTGAGGTTAAGTGATGCTTTAAGTTCGTTCAGTCATAGTGATACTTTCCACTGATTTGTGTGGTTATATCTGGGATGACTCCCAACTTAGCTAGTTGGGGACCTCTTACTTTATAAAGGGAGTGCTTGAGGTGAGAAAGTACTAGGAGTGGGTTTCATGTGGACTATTTCTCTGTTTAACTTTCTTGTGACTTCAGTACCTGATTGAGTTCAATTATGTTGTATAATTTCCATTTGATAATTCAGTTTTGATGGACACATCCAACTTTTAGATGTGGTGAGTCAGAAAACACTCAGTTCATGATCGGAAGCTAGGGTTACATGGTAATTTGGTAGCCTACTGTCCAGCACTATTTTCACTCAACTGAAAGCAGTAAAGAAATGTCTTTTAAAGAAAGACTGAGCAGTTGCCTACAGATGACAGAGGACCTTACTTCAAACTCCCAATGTTCTTTACTGTGATTTACTTATAGAAGATTGCCAAAGACTCCAAACATTATCCATATCTGTTATTGACTTCCCAAGTACCGTTGGATCTGCTAGGTCATGTGACCCAAGTGGTAGAACACTCAGAACAGTTCTTTTCATGCACTGGACCTATTGAAGAATCAATCGAGCCTCACTCAATACTAGCATATTTTCACTTCTTTATGTACAAGCCAGAGCAACACACCTGTCCTGATTAGTTCTTGTCAGCTTGACATAGCCAAGGGTCATTTGGGAAGAGCAAATATTGAGAAAATATCTTTATCAGTCTTTCCTGTTGGCAAGCTTCTAGGACCTTTCCCTGATTAATGATTAATGTAAGAGGGCCCAGCCCACTGTAACTGGTGCCACTCCTGGGCATGAAGTCCTGGATTATATAATAAAAAAAGAAAAAACTGGGCAAGTCATAGAGAGCAAGCCAGCGAGCCCCTCTTCACCATTGCTTCTACTTCAGTGTTTGCCTCTAGTTTTCTGCCTTGAGTTCTTGCCCTGATGCCTTTAATGACTGGCTGAATGGACCATGCAAGCCAAACAATTCTTCTCTCCTTAAGTTGCTTTGGTCATGGTGGGTTTATCACAGTAATAGAAGTAAACTCGGGCAATATTCAAGTAGGAATTTGCTGCCTCCAACTCCAAATATGCCCATAAAGCATTTTGCTTCATTCTTGTTAGTAGGATGTAATAATTTATCCTTTTCTTTGGAAAGTGGATCTCTGTATGCCCTACATCACTGGAATCCTAGAAATTGCACTGAGGCAGAAGGTCCTTGAAATTTAGTTGGGTTTATTTTCCATCTTCTTATATGCAAATGCTTTATCAACAAGCCTGCAGTAATTACTACCTACTTTCAACTAGGTCTAATCAGCATAATGTCATTAATGTAATGACCAGTATGATACTTGTATAAGAAAAGTGATCAAGTCCCATGAAATAAGTTATGATATGGGATGGAGGATTAATAGACTCCTGAAATAGGGCAATGAAGGTGTATTTATTGCTTCTCTTGGGCTTATAGATAGATATGGAGAGAAAAAAAGCTTTACTAGCTCAATGATTGCATAACAGGTACCAGGAGGTGTGTTAATCTGCTGAAGCAAGAAAACCACAGCTGGAGCAGAAGCTGCAATTTCAATCATTACTTGGTTAATCTTAAAACAATCAACTCCTGTAGTTATCCAAGATTCACAGTCTCCTGAATAGGCAAAATAGGAAAAGGAAAACATGGTAGCAACTGTCACTCTTAACATCTTTTATTTTCTTAAAAATGAAATCTGACATAGATGTGATATTGTTTTGGTTCATTATTTTTCTAGACAGATGCAACTATAATGCCTACATACTACAATGGTTTTCACTTTATACATTATAGAACCAATAGAGGGATGCCTCCATGTCTGAAGTTATGCATTCTGGACCTGAAAGAATAACCATAGGATGAACTTAGGATCCCACTCACTACTATGTAACTTGGCTAACTGTTGGTCAATTGACCTCCTTAATTGACCTACTTTTTAAAAAATGGTATTTGTGTGTGTGTGTGTGTGTGTGTGTGTGTGTGTGCGCGCGTGTGTGTGTATGTGTGTGTATTTGTGTGTTGGTGAGTGGCACATATGTGTGAGTACCTGCAGACATCATATGGTATGGTAACACAGGAGTGCTAGATCCTTCGGAGCTGGGATTACAAGAGGCTGTAAGCTACCCCCTACATGGATGCAAGGAACCAAACTCTGGTCCTCTGGAAGAGGAGTAAATACTCTTAAACAAGGAGTAATCCCTCAAGCCCCAAGAAACTCCTATTTTGACTGGATGGCCACATGGATGTTTATAGAATCAACACAACTCAAAACTGTTGTCTAGTAGTCCCTGAGTGTCTGATAATTTCCTTAAAGTACACTTACCATGGTAAAGGACTCTTTGAGAAATAATGAAAGAAAACTTAATAGTAAAACTTTTTATTTTGTGGCAATTCTCTTCCTTAAGGGATCAGGTGTTTCCTTCATCTAAGGGGATCTGAATACGTAAACTGTTAAAGCCCGAAAATTGGTTAAGAGTAGCTGTGATTCTCTATTGGTAGTCTTTTGTTCAGAATATGGAAGTTTTTAGCTTAAATAGATGAGGAGGAAATCAGTGGGTATCCAAGTTTGCTTTCTATAGCACAGCCAGGGCTGCTTTGAAGAGTACAGTTTGTTTTAGCTTACAAGTTATAGTTCATCATTGAGCAAAGCTGTGGTAGGAACTCAAGGAGGAAACCTAAAGGCAGTAACTGAAGCAGAGCCCATGGAGGAATGCTGATTATTGCCTTGATTAACCTGCTTTCTTATATAACCCAGGAGCACCTATCCAGGGATAGTACCTCCCATATCAATCATCAATCATGGAAATACACAACAAGCTTGCCCAAAAGCCAATCTGATGGAGATTTCTCAATTAAAGTACCGTTTGCACAGATGACCTTGGTTATGTCAAGTTGACAACAATCTACAACACACATGGATTTCCAATTTACTTCACTTCTGGGAATAAGATGATGAGTTACTCAGTCCCAGAGGTGAAGAGAAGTCAGATCATTGCTATCTTTGCTTTGCTGTGCTATCCACCCACTTTCTTGTTTTAGCATTGCTACTTGACCCTTGCTACACCTGAATCAAATTAGGTGTATTGCATTGTAGTTTTCCAGTTGAGTAGCTTTTCTTCCCACAGTAGGATATGACATACACACACACACACACACACACACACACAAAGAAGAGCAATACTAGACAGATCCTCCAGTATGCTATGTTGCTCTGAAAAATCTCTATCAGTTAGAATGAAGGCTTGTTAGGTCAATTTGGATCTTCAAAGAAACTGATTCTGGGACAGTGAGATAGCTTAGCTTATCATGACATTTGCCACAAAGCCTAACAATGACCTGATCCCCAAGATGCACATGGTAGGAGAAAACAGACTTATGCAATTTATTCTCTGACATCCACACTCAAGCTATGATGTATATGCCCATGCACACACAAAATACAAAAATTAAATGCAATTTTAAAACAAAAAATTTTACTTGGGAAAATCCACACCAGCATTCAAATTTCCTGGAGCCTTTGATGTTTCCTTCTTCAACAAGCATCTTCATTAGCCAACCAACTAAATAAGCTATCAGTATCAGATGTGTTAGTTGGAACATTCAACCTAAATTCTCTGTTCAGTAAATTCTGCTTGACTTAACTTCATTATTCATCTACCATTATTTGATACTACACTTAGAATCATAGTTTGCTTTAATAAGCCAATTAACAGAACTAAATTAAAATAGTAAATATAGAAAAGGTAAACTTTATTCAATACAGTCATATTGGAAAATTGGACAAGGGGATCCAGTGACATCCCTCCCTCCAAGTCGATCTTTCGGGTCCTGACACGAGGGGAAACTTTGAGTACAAGATACAAGGTATGTGCGATTAAGTGGTCCAGTCATGTGTTTCTAACTGACTGTTGTATCAGCTCCAAGTCTCTCCTGCAAGGTCATCTACCAAGTTACATATCTTAATCAGGGAGACAAGTTTTTCTTCTGGATGCAAATTCCTTTGGTTCCTGGGGACTTCAGACATTTTTTCAACAGTAAGATATTCTTGGGGAAAGTGTTATTTCTTGGGGTTCATAGTTTCAATAATCTGATAGCTGAAGAGAGGACTACAAGGGTCTCTTCAGAATATATTCATTTCTGGAACATAGGTTAGTTACAATCCCACAACCTTGACATCTTATTGTCATGCATATGTACTTGAATGAATTACAAGACTCAGGCAGTTCTTCAAGTTTGTAGTGTACCTTCTTATAGGTTTACTCTCTGTCCTTCATCTAGAGACTTGACTCTATCATAGCTCAAAAGAAAAAATGGGAGGTAAGGATGGTCCTGAGGGGAACCAGCATTGTTTTGCTTGTGTGCTTCTTCAATGAAAGCTGTTCTATAGAAAACGCAATATTAATTTCCTCACAGAAGAGTGGATGGGGTGAGCATTAGGGTAAGTATGTATCTATTTCTAAGGGTAGAGGTGCCATTTCCTTGGATAAAATAAAATGGACAGAAACAGTCCTCTCATGTGTTTCCATCACAAGTTATAAGAACTTTTTTTTCTATCAGTGTCTATGTTTTAAATGCAGATAGTCTTTGTGATTCATACACTTTCATTGTAAGGCATTTTGCTTTGCAACTTTAGTCCTTTGGCTATAATCTAGAGTAGGCTTTGGGGGTTTATGCTATGAAACTGGGGAAGTGCATCTCTGAGCTCATTCTTTTCCTTTGTTACTTTATTCAAAAAGAACTAGAAGTAATGAGTCAATATTGTCACATACCTTAGTTTTCCAGGTGTGTTCAAAAGTGTTATATGCAGATTACTAAATTCCTTGTCTCTCTCCATTGATGTATTGAGATTATCAAATGCACTTACATATTTTTAAACAGTTCAATCCATCAATTAGTACTCTTTGAACTACTAGTGCAATCTTTTGCACCTTCGGGTGTTGTTGATAAAGGTTAACTCCAGAAACAGTAAATTTCATTAAAGCAATTTATCCTTAAAATTGATTTTTCTGGGTTCATGGAATGAGGACATTTTCTAAGCCCTATTTAGATTCAGGACTTAGTGTTCCAGGCTACTTTTGTGGACAGTAATTTTTTAGACGGCTCCCTACCAATTTCAGAAACAAGCAATTGATAAATTCTAAAAGAAATTCATTTGGGGCCAATTCTGAGTGTTCATCCCTGCACAACTGCAGCCCACACTTTCCAACAAGGCTTTTATTATCTTAGTTCTCGAAATTTCAGGCTTCCATTGAGATTCCAAGAACAACCAGAGAATTAATGGATTCTACTCTCTTATCCCTGGAGTGTTTAAAAATTTTAGTGTCTTTATTCATGTCCTTAAACTAAATTCCAGATGCAAATTTTCTTTTTGTTGTTCTACCATTAGAGATTCCTCTTTTCATTGTTTCCAAGTTTGGACACCTGCCTTGGGTAGTTAGTGTTTTATTCCTAAAAATTTTTCTCCGTGTGTCTATTTCTTACACTTGCTTGGGATTTCTTTCTCTTTTATTATCCAGGTACGTCTAGCCCTCTTAACAAACTGTAAAATGCCTCTTTTAGATTTTGCCGTACTCCATTCCATCTTCCTGTGTGGTGAATTTGTAATCTCTGGAACACAGGTCATTACCCAGAATGCCAAATGTAGGTCAGTTGATGCTGCTGTGAAAAGCACAATAAGATAGGGAAGCATACATTCTCCTTCTGCTTATTATAGAGAAAATACAAGGTGCACAAAGCTTCTTTGTGAAAAAATGGTGACTATTCTCTAGCTTTCACCATGGAGTAGCACTCTAAACAAGTACTGTAAATCAAAACATATGAAAATATCTGTAATGTTTCGAGTATATTATAAAGTAATTCAAGTGATTATTTTTTTTTCTAACAATTTGTGGCTTAAATTTCATTACATACACAACTCTGACACTTAACCATTCATTATTATATTCTGTTTTATAATTTTATCCTAGGTAAAACAGGTATATAGAAAACATAGTCAAGAATTATATAGGGAGAGTTTGTAAGACTCCCAATTCTCATTAAGCTTGATAATTGAAAGCATGACTCAATCATCTTTTGTTATTCTCCAAATTGATGTAGACCCTGATTCTCATATCTCTAGTAAAGCTACCGATGGGGCTTGCTTCTAACAGATTAAGAAACTGCAGGAGTAACAAGGTCTGATTACCGAGACCGGGACATAAGCTGATGTTCTTCCCCCTTGTTCTGTCTGCCTTCCTTGAGTTCTATGGACCAAGCCAGTTACTAGTCATTCTACATTTACAGTCATGCAGTCCTGAGGAGAGCAAGGGACAGAAGCCAGGCTTCTGAGATCTCTTGCCAGCTGCAGGGTGAGTGATCATCTTTGAAGCAGCTTTTGCAGGTCCAGACAAAGCTGGGGAGATTGCAGGTTCAATGTGTACATTTCGACCGTAATCTCAAGATCTCTGACCCAGAGATAGCCAAACCTCAATCAAACTCCTAAACTATACAAACCGGGACAGATAAATACACGTCGTTTCAGACTGTATCACTTTCAGCCCTAGCTAGAAGTAGAGCTCAGATTACACATTTCAAAATAAATTCTGACAGTCCTGGTGTGGAATGGGAAAAGGTGTCTGTTTTCTTCCAAAATCAAGCTGTACGTTGACTGTGCTTGATATGGCTCTGAGCAGCCACCACATGGGACACGGAGTGCAAGAGGCTGTGACCTGTGATGTCAGTTAGCACTTAAATGATGTCATAACTCTATCTAATTAATTCTTTAAGTATAAAATTAAATTTAGGCAACAAGATGGAAGAGTGCAAAGAGGTTCAGTTATAAGGAGCCATTGTATTTTCAGAATTGGCCGAGGCCAGGGTAACAGCCCCAAAGAAACCCTGCCGGTTGCTACAGTTGTTTTGCCTTGCTGGCTGCTGCTTTGATGTGATGCCTTTTAGCCCTTAATTTGACCTCCAGTCGTGTGGTCAAATGTCTCCAGGCTATAGATTGTAGCTACTTCGTGCCTATACTGTTCATTCTTTACGTGGCGGTTTGCTCATTACACAGTCACTAAATGATATAGCACTTCTTATTTGATATGTGATCCTCCCTCATTTTTGTTACAATTTTGTCCTCTCTAAGGAAGGATCTAATTTTCATCTGTCATCACTTTGGACTCCATTCTACCTGTCTACTTGATTATTTATTTGTTCAGCCCCTAGGACTGCAGCTGGAACCTCCTGTTATCTGTTCAGCTGCTGTGACACACTCTCACCACACAATCAGCTTTAGGTACGAGTCGCTGCTACCAAGGACACTCGTTGAAAGCAATATTGTTTACAGAACAGAGTTGTTATGATTGCAATTAGGAGAAATGGATCACAGGTAGAAATGCAAAGGAAATCATCTCCTTTAACGCTCTTCAATTCTTATTCTTAGCACACTGCCACCATTGTTGTCTGACAGGACTCAGGCTTGCTACACTTCATCTTTTCTTTATTCACTCTACTATTACATGAACAGGGTAAGAAGTTTAGGCTTCAAACTGCCAGATATTAGGCACAAGTTTCAATGAGATCAATAGGCATAGATCTTTACCTGCTAAATGTTCATTCAAAGACAATATTTATAGCAAAAGTTATAAGATTATATATTATACATTATACATTTATAAATTATAAAATTATAAATTACATATATGCTAAACCTTCCTGAATACACAACCATGTACATGTACACACAAGTTCCTGAAATTAAAAAAAAAAATTCATAACAGTGGGAAGCCTAATGCTGTTTAATCCTTGACTTTCTTTGTCTTGGTTGTCCAAATTACTTATTTACTTATTTTTCAGCCAACAAGCTAGGGTCTCACTGTATGGCCCCACATGGACCACATAGACCAGGCTGGTCTTGAACTCACAGGGATCCACCTGCTTCTGACTTTGCTTCTTGAGTGCTGGGATTAAAGATGTGTACCACCATGATTGACTTTCCAAGTTAGTTTTGAATTTATTTCTTTTCTTTGCACTTGGATTTGAAAAGTTGAATTAAAAGTCTTCTTGGTATTTGTACATTTTCAGGGAACTAGGGGTTTCCTGTTACTTTTTGTTCTGTGCATTGAGCTTCTAGGATTTCTACTGCTGAACAAAACGTGATAAATTAAGTTCCAGTTCAGAGTTTAAAGTCAGTGGTGGTACAGCTCTCACAGCTCCCAGATCTCATTTTAGAAGTCTGTGGAAGCAGGTGGGCAGGGGGAGCTTTTCCACCTCTCAACCCACACACCTGTATACTGCATTTCCCCACTTAAAAACCTTCTAGCACCCCCATCCTTAAGCCCCATAGCACCCCATCTTTCTCCATTTGAATGGCCATGGCTTTGTCATTGCTTTGTTATTATTGCCCATGTGCGACAGTTCTGGTTGCCATTTACTCTGCTGAACCTTAATTTAGGGACTTGCTACTGAGATCCCTCACAGTTTGTTGATCCCTTTTAGAAACTCTTATTAGCAGTTTTCTCTGTCTTGCTCCAAAATGGGGTAGAAGGCCTCACAGGTTGCTGTGAAATAGTTCCTATTTCTAAGTTGCATTTCAACATGATAAAAAGTGACAATGACCATATTTCTTTTTTCTGGAAAGGCACTTTCCTAGGACATTTTATTTGGAAAGAATAAACAAAAGGTGTTGGACTAGAAATGTATGACACTGTCCTTTAATCATTTATCTTTAAGAATCAATGATCATTTTGATAAATATTTTTGTATTGAGAACTATAGTGTAGCATTTCTTAGAAAGCTTGGCCGCCCGTAGGATTTGGAACACATCTTCCTCTGTAACTGTATAAATTGGGCATCTATATATATATCAAGTGGATTAAGTTATTTTATTAGTTATTTTTCTTATTGCTATAATTAAACAGAACAGGAATCAAATTAATCAAGTAAAGTCTCATTTTCCTTTTCTCAATCATAGTATGATTTTTATTAAATATCATCTTCTTGAATATTATTAAATCCAATAGTAGTGAGTTTGCATACTGTGGTGGTTTGAATGAGAATGACCCTCATAGGCTCACGTATTTTTGTGTTTGGTTCCCAGCTGGTGGACTGTTTAGAAAGATTAGTTGTAACCTTGCTGGAGGAGGCGTATCATTGAGGGCTGGAGTTTGAGGTTTCAAGAGCTTATGTCAGTGTCAGTCTTACTTTCTCTATGCTTGTGGACAGGTCTAAGTTCTAAGGTACTTCTTCAGAGCCATGCCTGCCTGCATGCTGCCATGCTTTCCACAATGATGGTCATAGACTCACCCTCTGAAAAATGTGAGCCAGCCCCCAAGTAAGTACTGTTTTTATAAGTTGCCTAGGACATGGTGTCTCTCCACAGCCATAGAACAGTAACTAAGACACACAGTGAACAGGCTAATTAACTGGCTAAGGACTACATAGTGAGATAATAGTAGCGCTAGACCTTTAGATTTTAAACCGCCATCTTCATAACCCATGTGTTTTTGAAAAACATAATTTTGCTTCTTTTCTGTCTTTGAGAGAATAAAGGTTGAACTGAGAAGTTAGTGAAAACTTAGATGACCCACATGCTAAAGGATTTTTCCTCTAGTGGTGTTGTAGGAGTGGGTGGCAACTTGTGGAAGCACAGCCTGGCCAGCTATGTTGTGTGTGCCACTGAAGCAGTGAGACCCTAGACCTCTTGTATTCTTTGCATGTCCACGGTCAAGTTAAAATACAAACAGAACTGACACTCTCATGCCCTGCATCAGAGCTGTTATAAGCCCTGTTGCTAGCTTCTGTTGTTGAATTCAGGAAGGGTTCTATGTGGCTGTGTTGAATGTCTGCCATGTACTGGCCACAGCTGCTTCTTCTTCTTTCTTCTTCTTCTTCTTCTTCTTCTTCTTCTTCTTCTTCTTCTTCTTCTTCTTCTTCTTCTTCTTCTTCTTCTTCTTCTTCTTCTTCTTCTTCTTCTTCTTCTTCTTCTTCTTCTTCTTCTTCTTCTTCTTCTTCTTCTTCTTCTTCTTCTTCTTCTTCTTCTTCTTCTTTTTTCAAGACAGGGTTTCTCTGTGTAGCCCTGGCTGTCCTGGAACTCACTCTGTAGACTAGGCTGGCCTCAAACTCAGAAATCTGGCTGCCTCTGCCTCCCAAGTGCTGGGATTAAAGGCATGCGCCACCACCACCTGGCTGATTACAGCTTCTTTATGGGTGGCAAACTCAAAATTGGTTAGTGGTCTGGAGTACCAGACAGTGACTATAACAGGACTGGCTACATGGGTCAGAACAGCAGGGGTGGATATGATTAGTATTGTAGGAACATCTGAGTTATATAAATCGAAAAAAAAATTACAGATGGCCAATAAGCAGCCAAGGGCAATTTATAACTCTAGAGGAAGCTGCAGAGAATGTGGATTTAAAAATCCCCTCCTCATTGATTCTCATGCGAACCTTTCTTTTAGCACATAACTGTGAGTAATTAAAACTATTTTCTTCTGCTTTCTCAATTAGTGTTTTTAGTAGTACACTTGAGAGTGCTGTTATCTGAGGTAAGCAGTTTAAGTGGTTCTCTAACCATACTATAGTGAGCACAATGGGATAGGTGCTTTGTGGAGAGCTCAAAGGTGCTGGATCTAAGTTCAAAGAGACGCATTTCTCATGCTCATTCTAGGATATATCTTCATTTAAAATCCTTTAGGTTAAGATTAATCTTTTTAAAAGTTAGTTTTAAGAATGAAGTTGGGAGGTGGTGGCACACACCTTTAATCCCAGCACTTGGGAGGCAGAGGCGGGTGGATTTCTGAGTTCGAGGCCAGCCTGGGCTACAGAATGAGTTCCAGGACAGCCAATGCTACACAGAGAAACCCTGTCTTGAAAAAACAAATAAACAAAAACCAACCAACCAACCAAAAAAAGAATTGAAGACATGGGCTGTAGGGATGGTTTAGCCATTAATGGTTAGGCTCACAACCAAAAATATAAGAACTGAGACACAATACTAACCCCGTAAGAACAGGTAGCTCCTTGACTAAGGGATTTCCTTTTGGGTGCGTTTTGCTAAGTGATAATTGTTCTTTTTAACTATTTTTTTAATCTTAAAAGGAAGACATTTTTATATATAAAAGTATAAACTAAAAGAAGATACAATCTAGAAAAAATAAGAAAACTCTTCATGGATATAAATTATAAATGAATTTAATGTGTTATGAATTCAATACAATAAAAACTAAAGAAGAGATTTTTATAAAGTTTAATGTGATGCAACATGACTTTTCATAGATAAGAAAACAAATTGAAATAAAAGCCATCATGGTTATTTATACAAATGGAAAATGAACATACTCTAAATAGCAAGAGCTAGAACAGTCACAATTGAAAACTGATCAATTTTAGGGGAATATGAGATAACCTTGGTGATTTCCAAGGAGAAAAGTTAGAATTACATCATTGGGAAATTGGTGATGTTTCTGGAAGAAAAAAGTGATCAAATATGAGGGTTTTGGATAGTTTTTATTAACTTGACAAAAGCTAGAGTTATTTGGGAAGAAAAAAATTCAATTAAGAAAAATGCCTCCACTGGCCTGGCCTGTGGGCAAGCCTCTGGTGTGTTTTCTTGTAGAGAGAATCTTTTATCAGCAATGTCTGTCAATAAAAAAGCCCATGGTCAAAGAACTGAGGCAGGAAATGGGAGGTAGAACCTTGGCAAAAAGAAAAAGGATTCTGGGAAATCGTGAGAGAATAAAAGGAGACACATGGAGAGACCGAGGAGGAAGATTTGAGATAGATGCTAGGGGAGATGTTGAAAAGACAGGAAGGATGAAGCAAGGTAGGACTGAAGGAGTGTTAACTAGCCAAGCTTTTGAATTGGTTAAATAAGTTACAAGTTAGTTGGGGAATAAGCCAAAACTGTGGCCAACACATTTAATAATAAATCGTTAGTCTCAGTTTCATCATCCCAGGAGCAGGGACAGGGAAGGAAAATGGATTTATTATTATTATTTTTTAACATTTTCTGGATTCATGACTGATGTGGGAGGTCCCAGGTCACTGTAGGCTGTGTCACTCCTGGCCTTGTGGTCCTGAGTGCTCTAAGATAGAAAGCTAGACAAACCATGAGGAGCATATCAGTAAAGAGCACTATTCCATGCTCTCTGCATGGGCTTCTGACTCCAGGTTCCTGGCCTGCATGAGTTCCTACCCCAACTGCCTTCTGTGATGAACTGTGATGAACTGATGCATGGAAGTGCAATCCAAATTAACCCTTTCTTCCCCAAGTTGCTTTTAGATGTGTTGTACTTTTTACAGGATACAAATCTTATCTAACACAGATGTCATCCACCAGGGTATAAAGAAAACAGAAAACAGGAACAGTTTTAGAAAGATGAAGACATAAAAAAAAAACAATTTTATATCCACATCCAAAGACTTCTTCGTGTCATGAGTATTTCGTATTGAGTGGTAAATATTAAAGTGACTATTGAAGAGAGTACTGAGATTTAAGGTTGTTGAATAAGCAACTATGGACCCAAAAATCATGTACAAGTAGGGACAATCAGACTAGCTTCAACTCAGTGCTCTTTAGTACTAAGTATTGCAGACTTCAGAGAGAAGCCATTGGTGTCTCAGAAATGTCAAGCCCAGTTAAGTTGCCACGCTAAGAGGAAAGCTATGAGAAGATACTTCCAAGTGCATAAGACCTTGGGAATATAATACCCAGGGTTTTCTTTAAAACACTTCACAGTGATTTCATCTATCTCACAGTAGAGACTTATCATATGGAAAAAAGACTAGACTATGGTACAATTAGGTGGCAGTGAAGGAAATTGTGGAATAAGTATAAAAACTAGGTCATCATTCATTGTATAAAAGTCAGTGCACAAATAGATACAAGAGACAATCATTTTAATTTCTTGGTTGTTTTCCAGAGTCTGTTTTTAAAAAATAGACAGACTTCATTTTAAGAGCACAACTGTGAAGAAAGTACGGGTTTCTCTCTCTTACCTCCTGCCTCCCAGTACCTTGCAATAAAGGGCAGAGTAAATTTGTCCCAACCAAGTACCTTACACTCACACACTGTTAATACTCAAATCCAGCACTTACAACACTTTCATAATGTTGCACATGTATGAATCTGGGAAAATGTAGAATATATTCATCACTACAGTATCATATGGAATTCTTTCCCTGCCCTGAAAACCCTTGTATTCTTCCTATTTATCCTTTTTTTCCTTTGAACCCCGATAGCCATTGAGTTTCTCTTGGTACTGGTAGTTGTGGATCATCATTCATTGTATAAAAGTCAGTGAACTGACTTTTATGTATTTGGGATAATTTTCAGTATGCAGACTTTATGGTTTGTCTTCTTAGTGCAAATGCTAAACAGTATCCCACCGTTTTATTTTGGCAACATTTGGTTTCTGTTTTCATCTACAAAGTATATCCCAGTTCCTTCTAAATTTTGTGTGTATATATGTGTGAGTATAAAACTTTCATCTTGGGAAAAACACTAAAAGACGTGATTGCTAGATTTTTCTGATAAGAATGTACAGTTTCATAAGAAATTGCCAATTGTTTCTCCAGATGGCTGTAATTATTTGTATTCCCACAAGCATTGAGCGAGCATTCCCATTGTTCCACAACTTTATCAACATCTTCTGTTGTCAATATTCTAGATTTTGAAATTTTTACAGAGGTAGTGGTAGCTCATTACTGTTTAATATGCTGTTCTTTTTTTGACACATGGTTTTATTATTATTATTATTTTATTATTATTTTTTTTCGGTTTTTCAAAACAGGGTTTCTCCGTGTAGCCTTGGCTGTCCTGGAACTCACTCTGTAGACCAGGTTGGCCTCGAACTCAGAAATCCACCTGCCTCTGCCTCCCAAGTGCTGGGATTAAAGGCATGCGCCATCACCACCCAGCGACACATGGTTTTAAAAAACCCGTTTATATGTTAATTTTACCACCTATACAACATCTTTGTAGAGGTATTTTAATAGGGTTTTATTCATTTGAATTGGATTTGCTCATTTTCTAATAGCTACAATAATTGTTTGGTTTTTTGTTTTAGTTTTTCCAGTGTTGGGTTGTTTGGATGATGGAAATGCCTCATCTTCAGGATCAGAACCCAGCAGTTCCTACTGTGTTTTTGAAGGTAAAATGAGAACAATGCAAATTGCTTTTTGTATCACTTACCCACAGGTAAGCAATTCTCTACATTATATTATATTTTTTTTTGCCCAAGTAATATAATATTTCATATTTACAAAAGAGAAGCCTTCACATAGACTGTCTCTTTTCAATTTGTTCCCCCAGCATACCTAATTCCTCAGGCTTGTCCCTGGTAATTTAACATAATACCAGATGCAACCTCACTCACCCTCTACACCTCCTGTGGATCTCAAAGACCATCTCCTCCAGGTCCCTCTACCCCATTTAATTGCTGCATCCAATACTAGCTGGCATTCCCTGGGATTATACTAGTTTAGCAGGCCAGCAAAACAAACAACACACAACCATCCTACTCTCTGAAAATTCAGAGAGAATCAGAAACCAGGGAACAAAACACATATTGAACAAGGACAAACCAAGGATTCAGTATTTTTTTAAAAGATTTATTTATTTTATTTTATGTGTATAAGTACACTGTAGCTGTACAGTTGGCCGTGAGCCATCATGTGGCTGCTGGAAATTGAACTCAGGATGTCCCTGCTCTCTCTGGCCCCTCTCGCTCCGCGTAACACACTGTAGCTATCTTCAGATGCACCAGAAGAGGGCATCAGATCTCATTATGGGTGGTTGTGAGCCACCATGTGGTTGCTGGGACCTGAACTCGGGACCTTCGGAAGAGCAGTCAGTGACCCGCTGAGCCATCTCACCAGCCCCAGATTCAGTATTCTTATGCAGTCAGCACCTAGACCTCAAACCCAGATGCTTATATGCCAACATAACAGCACAATCAATAAATCTAGGACAGTATGTCTGCCCTAGAGTCCAGCTATCCTATCTTAGCAGGCCCTAAATATTCCAATATAGATGGAGCACAAAAAACAGACCTCAAGACTAACTCTATGAAGATGATTTTAAAGGTCCTTAAAGAGGAAATTAAAAAAAAAAATCACTTAAATTTAGGAATGTCTCCTTCAAAAAGAACCGAATTGGATAAAAAGACAAACTTTTTAAAGAAAACCAAGAAACAAACAAACAAACAAACAAAAAACCCAATAGTTAAAGGAAACAAATAAAAGTATTCAAGACATGAAAATAGAAATAGAAAGCAATAAATAAACCACAAATTGAGGGAGTTCTGGAAATCAAACATTTAGGAATTCAAACAAGAACCACACAGGCACACTTTACCAACAGAATACAAGAGATGGAAGGTAGAATCTCAGGTATTAAAGGTATGATGGAAGAAATGGTCAAAGAAATTGGTCAAAGAAAATGTTAAATCTAAACAATTCCTGAAGCAAACATCCAGGAAATTTGGGACACTATGAATACACCAAAGCTAAGAATAATAGAAAAAGAAGGAGAAGAATTCTAGCTCAAAGGCCTAGAAAATTTTTTCAACAAAATCATAGAAGAAAACTTTCCTAACTTAAAAAATGATATATATATAATATATGTATACACATACATACATACATACATACATACACAAAGCACATAGACACTAATAGATTGGACAGGAAAGGAAGTCTCCTTGCCACAATAATTATAACAATAAACATACAGAACAGAGAAAAAATATTAAAAACTTCAGGGGAAAAAGGCCAAGTAATATATAAAAGCAGACCTATTAGAATTATACTTGACTTCTCAATGGAGACTCTCAAAGTCAGAGGGGCCTGGAAAGATGCACTGCAGACTCTATGAGACCACAGATGCCAGCCCAGACTACTATACCCATGAAAGATGTCAATCACCATAGATGGAGAAAATAAGATGTTTCATAATAAATGCAAATCTAAATAATATATCTACAAATTCTGCCTGACAGAGGTGCTAGAAGGAAAACTCCAAACTGAGAAACTAACTACAACTATGAAAACATGAGCAATAAATAATCTCATTCCAGCAAAATCAAAAAGAAGGAAAACATACATTCACTCAGGCACACACACACACACACACACACACACACACACACACATACGCACACCGCCACTACTACTACCACCACCATCACTAATAACAACAACAATAAGTGATCAACAATCAATTGTTGGTTGTTGACATCTCTCAATATCAATGGTATCAATTCTCTAATAAACAGACATAATTAACAGAATGAATGTTAAAACAGGATTCATCCTTCTGCTACATCCAAGAGGTATATCTTAGCATCAAGGATAGACAGTATCTCAGGTCCTCATTGCCAAGGACATATCCATACAGCTCATTGAACACAGAGAGATCAAGTTGGTGCCTGCAATGAGCCTTCACACATTCCAGTCTCTTTGATGTAGAGAGGTACTCTGTAGGCTACTGATACAAATGTGGACACTAACTGAGCCACAAAACCTTTGACCTACAATCTACCCTACCTGCAAGATGTGCTGAGCAATGGTGGCACAGAAGTTGTGAGAGTGGCTCACCAAGGTCTTATTTAGCTTGAGGTCCATTCCATGAGAGAAAAACCTATGTCCAACACAGTTTGGATGGTATGGGGGGAATGGGAGACTCAATAGGCCAAAGATCTAGGGTAGAACCAAACACAAGAAAATCATTGAAATTATTTCTGTTATACTCATAGAATTCTGCCTTGCCCAGTCATCATCAGAGATACTTCCTTTTGCAGTAGATGGGGAGGGTTGCAGAGATCCACAGCCAGATATTATGCAGAGAGAAAGTCTATATAGGAAGTCTCCATAGGGTACCTCCCTTCAGAGCTTGGGTAGTTCCCATAGAAGAGCAGATGGAAAGATTGTAGGAGCCAGATGTGATGGGAGAGAGCAGAACACAGCCCACTGAATCAACTAAGCAGGGAACATATGGGCTCACAAAGACTTAAGCAGCAAGCATGGGTCCTGCAGGGGTCCTCACCAGGTCCTCTGTGGATATGTTGTGGCTGTTTGCTTGGTGTTTTTGTAGGACTTCTAAATGTGGGAGCAGGTGTATCTTTGACTTTTTTCTCAACATAATATTTTTATTGATAATTTGGGACTCTCACATAATTACATTCACTTCTGGTCCTCCCAGATCCACTCCTCTTAGTGACTACCTCCCTCACAAAAGAAAAAGAAGAAACAAAACAACAAACTCAACAACATGAGTCTAATTTGTGTTGCCCATACGCTCACTGAAGCATGGTCAAACTTCCACTGGACAACTCCTTAAAAAACAGAGTCCTTCCCCACCTGTACCCTTACCAGAAGCCATCAGTTGTCATGAGCTACACGTTAGCATCTGTTTTACAAATTTTAAGAGATCTTTTTGGTGATTTCCTGTCTAGGCTGTTACTTTTGGGGGGTGTGAAGTGGGGGCAGGGATTGCATAGAAGCCTTCTATGACTCTGTTTCTCAACTGTGAGTCAGCAGTCATCAATATCCCTGCAAAAGTAGCTTTTTTTTTTTTTTTGCCTTTTACGGTAAGTGGGAATACAGATCATGGGCTTCCACATGGTTACTTATGTCAGCATAGACCATGGATATCCACATGGCCTTCATTGTCAGCACATGCCATGGCCATGCATGGTCTCTGGTGGCATAGACCACAGACTTCATCATGACCCCTAGCTGCTGCAGAACCATGGACCCCATCATGGCCCTTGGAGGCAGCCACAAACCACAGACGTCAACATTGTTTTAGGTGGCAGCACAGACCTTCATGGCCTTGGGTAGTAACACAGACCAGAGGAATCAACTATGCTCCAGGCTACATTGGGGTCATGAACTCCAATGTGGCTCTTGGCATCATGGACCACAGACAGTTGCATGGCCTTCTGCAGCAGCACAGACTATGGACATCTACATGATATCTAGCAGCATTCTAGACTACAAATACCCACTGGAGCATGGCCTCAACATGCCTGGGGTAGCAGTTTAATTCATAGCATGGCCTCTGAGGGAAGTATGAACCATGGAGGTCTTTCAAGAAGATCCAATCCCGAAATGAGCTGTTCTTCACCTTGGACGTCCTGTTGTTGCTCCGAGTCATAATGATTGTGTTGCTGGACAGTGTGTTCAGGGGCTGAGTCTGTGCAAGGTCCTAGCTGTTGTATGCCACCCTGCCAAACCTACTTGGGAACAGCATGTTTCCCCCTACCTACTGCAGCCTTCTCTCACACCTGTGACTGCCTGCTGCATCTCTAGCTCTGTCTGTCTCCACCCTGAATGCACTGTGCCATTCCTCCATCTTTCCTACATGTTCATTTCATATTTGTTCATCATAGTGGCATTGGAAGTTGCAGTGTGTCACACAGTATATTCATTTTCCCAAACAGCTTTACATGAAAATATTCATTACAGTAAGTTTTGGTCTGGTTCAAGGTTTCTGACACACCATAAATATTGGACCATCACAGTGATTCATCTCAGATATTCTGCTATTGCCTAGAGTCTAGGTGAGGTTGGAGCTAGGCAGAGCATCTGTGGTCAGTTTCCATACAAGGTCCAGGCTGCTGCACTCCTCACCATCCTCAACCCTCCCAGGGCTTGACCTTTGTGCTTATAGCCTCTAGGCATCATCACTGCTCTCCACTTTCCTAGTAGGACAAGCATCTCAGGCTGCGATGACAGTAGCTCACTGCTAGGGGCCCTGCTAATGGGCATAGGACCGACTCTGTTTAGTAATGGCATCTGATGATGTGGTATGAGCTCCTTTCTCTACCTCCCCCAGCAGCTTGAAGGTAGAGTAGATATTGAGGTACCGACTCAAAATGCTGGATCCGGACCTCATGGCAGTTGAGTTGGTCAGTCCAGGCCTTCCTGGTGGTGTCCACCCATGTGGGCCTCATATCTTTGACTCTTTTGCCTACTCTTGGGGAACTCTTTCCTTCCTGTTGGGTTGCCTTGTCCAGTCTTGGTGTGAAGGCTTTTGCCTTGTCTTATTGTATCTTCTTTTCTCCTGTTTGACTCTTTTCTTGGGGATTCTGGGGTGGGAGGCTAATCTTTTTTGAAAGGAGACAGAGAGGGGAGTGGATCTAGGAAAGAGAGAAGGAGTAGGAGGGATCAGAGACAAGTGGAGCAAGAAAGAACTGTGGTCCAGATGTATGGAAAAACCATCTATTTAAAACAACCAGAAAACAAACAAACAAACAAACAAAACCCCCAAACAAACAAACAAAACACAAAGCTATTTTTAGTGCTCTTTATTATCTTTTTCTGTTATAATGCCCGTTTATCTTTCCATTGCAATGTGTGAAAGAAAAGACATGACTCACTGTTTCTGTATCTGGAGTGTGGCATTCTCAGTGTGTTTTGGCTTTTATTCCTATATGCTTATTTCTACAAACCACATATACATCAAGTTATGAAAACAATATATACTTTTAAGATAAATAATACAATAAGCTAGATTTGTGGGCCCATGATGTCGAGAGTCACAAGTATGTCTGTAAATTTCTGCTTTTGGTTGTAAAGAGCATAGAATTAGTTTATAAATGGGTTTCTGTTTCAGTAGCCTTCAGCTGTAACATGCTGCTATCAATGAGGGCTTACAAGGCCTTTGACCAGAGTCCTGAGATTTTGTGGAGTTGGAAACCCCTTTATGTGTTTGATTCTATTCTTTCCCAAAATTATAAGCATTGTGCAGAATATTATTATTATTATAAAGTAATTTCATTTCAAACATATAGAAAAGAGTAAAATAATAAAATGGATATCCATGTATATGCAACATGTATAAATCTGAGCATTTTGCCTCTTTGCTTCAGATCTTCGTCTCCTAAAGAAGGATGTGTTTTGTTTGGGCCAGCTGTAGTAAAGCATGGCAGTGATCCCAATACTTGGCGGCATTGACTGGAAGAAGGAAAATGAATTCAAAACCAACCTCAGCTTTATAAGTTTGAAGACCACTTAGGACTATATGAAATCTTATCTCAAAAGACAAAAGCTAACCAAACAAAAATCAGAGAAACAATGACATACCTTAAATATGCTTGCCTTCTAGAATTAGATTCTAACTAAATTATTGTTCCCTAATTAAAATTTTTTCAGAAAGTGCTCTTTCCTTTTCTTCATGCTCCTGATTTTTACTTCTAGTCAGGTATATTTTTGTTAAAGTAATTTTAGAATTAAGAACTTTAAAAAAAGTAAGCGTGCAATTTGTATGTGTCCCAGGATATATCAGAAATAATTGATATCTTCTTATTCCTAGTAAATAGTGTTTTGCCCATTTATCTAATACAGTTGTGGTTTATGACATATGGCAGCATCTGTTGTCAACATCAAAAATACCAGGTAGATTAAGTCTCAAGTCCAACCTTGAGAAACCTCATTAAAATTCAGAATTCACCACCAACTATTAATAACATTCATTCCTGTTTTGCAGTAAGCGTGAAAACAATGCATTTCATTTTCAGGTGAAGGGAACTGGGGAGCCTTCACAGGTTTAACCATCCTGTAGGATTGCACCTCTTTGCATTCTGAAACTGGAACTTCTACTGGTTAAACATATGACATATGTCCTGCTTCATGTGAGAAAAATAAACTCAGTTAGAAATGAGAGTTTTATGGGCCTGGACCACACTAGTGCACAATTGACATTAAAAGTTAGAAATTTATTTTTGGTTTAGAAAGAGATTTTCTGTATCTTAGTGACCTATCAAATACCATTTAACCAATATGGCCAGAAGGAGATGACTGTGCAGATAGAATAGGATCTAGCAACTAACAACCTCCTTTACGTTAATTCTAATGTGACTGGAGCTCATTAAAGTTTAAAGTTGAGAGTTACAGAGAATAATTAGGAAGATCAAGTTCTCTTTAAGATCCCAAACACTTCTTGACCAAAATGCATAAGTCACTGGGGGGAGTCCTTCCCAGTACTTAGAAAATGTATGACCACAGGAGTCTGCATGAAATTCTCAGCAGACACCAAGAGATGGAGAAGCATAAACACTGGCTCCTCTTGAAAGCTGAGGAATACAGAGTAAGAAGATGCCATGATTTTGAGTTAAGGGAGAGCAAGTAGCTAAATCAGAGGAGGTGGTTAAGGGCCTGAAAACAGCGATATGTATTTACACCCTGCCCTTCTCTGAGATCTCCTCATGGATGGCACCTGATTACTTACTCCCGTTCAGACAGCAAAGATTACTTTGCTCTGGGTCTGGGCACAAGCTCTGAATGGCACATTAGGAGTGACATTGTCCTTCCGTATTAAAGTCATTGGTACCTATTGTCCTGTTCTACAGACAACAAGGATTCTAGTGTTCTGAAAGCAAGTAAGAAACCTGAAAAAATGGTTTGTTATTGACTAAACTTTCATTTCTAGGAGGACAGTTTTCCTTTTCACGTGAGGCATACTCTAATTACAACAAAGTCCATAATGAAAGAAAATACTTCACATTACATTCGAGGAAAAATTGAGGATCACAGAGTTTGAGGAAACACCCACTTTCAATCAGGAAGAAATAGTCAAAATATAAACCAATTATTCTTCACTATGTCAATTTTTTTTCCTTTGCTATGACAAAATACCTGAAAAGAAAAAAGAAAAGAAAGTCAAAGGAAAGAGGACTGATTCTTTCGGGTTGTAGTTTGAGGGAATGGCTCATCGTGATGGGAAAGGCATGGCAGTGAGATCAGCTCTAGCTAGCTATGTCTTCAGTTGGGAAGCAGAGTTAGATATTGGTGCTCCACTCACTTTCTCCTCTACATTCAGTTCATGGAATAGGGCCACATGCACTCAGGGTAATTTTCTTCCCCGTAGTCAAGGTTCTCTGGAAACACCTTCACAAACATAGCTAAAGATATGGCTTCTAAGCGACTCCAGCATCAGTCAAGTTGGCAATGAAAACTATGTATCCCTTAAACTCACATGCTCCAATACAACACAGAATAAGCTGTCTAAGCTCTGTTTCCTGAGTTGAAAAGGACTTCACTGGACTAAGGAATAGATTAAGCATCCTGAAAGATTCGGTGCAAGTCACTTCTCTGAACATTTTTGCTAACAGTGTTTGATTTCTGTTGCTCTACAGTGCCTGGTCACTCACCCCAAGACCTGCATTTTCTTTATTTCTAACACTTGGTTTCACATGTTTTAACCTGAGAAACTCCTCACTATCCTGAAACTTCAGTTTGGCCATTTTTTCTTGTAATTTCTCTGCACGTCTCACAATAGGCAAGGAGATCTTCTTGTGTGTTCATCAAGCTTTGACCACCACCACTATGACACTGCATGCTCTGTATGTGTAATGATAGCTATCCAGATGTTGCAGGATTCTCACACTGAGAAACAGGACACTGAACATTTTCTTTTAGGAACCAGCCTATTGGGGGTGCTGACATACAGGTTCACATCGGATTAATACCCAAAAGTTAGAGCCCCAACCACAGTAGGGCTGTGTCTTTTACATTATTTTACTTTCTTTGTCTTTCATGTTTGGAAACATGATAACTTGATTAGGTGTACCAAAACTGGGAAAATGGCTAGGATGTGAGGAGGGGGAAATCACATGGGAAACCTGGCAAAGTTACACATATGCACAAAGAGACTGGTTAGGCCATATTGTGGCTTCTTTATTTTCCTCTTCTGAGTACATGAAGACTACAGAAAGTTTGTCAAGGTCTTTATTCTTTGTTCACAAATGAAAATTATCCACATGACCAGATACTGCTTTTACATTTAGTGTTAACAGAAATAGAAGTTCATTAAAATAACATTGAATAATACTTTCAAAAAGGAATTCACAGATTCAATGCAGTCTCTATCAAAACTCAGTGGCATTCTCTATAGAAGTGGAAAATATAATTCTAAAATATATATTATAAAATTCTAAAATTATCCCAGACAGACCAAAAAAAATCATGGTCAGTCAAAGCAATCCTATTGTGTTATGATTTCATCCAAATTTAAGTATTCTCTCCTGGAGGGAGGAAGGAAAAAGGAGGCTCAGAAATTAAACAAAAACATATAAGTACAGGAAACTGGAAACTGACAGAATTCAACAGGCCTCTTTTCAAGGTTGTATAAGTAACACTTGCTAGGAAGAGAAGATGCTCTAGTTGGCAAGTCATTCAGGGAGAGCCAGGGATGCAGTGTTCATGAATTATTATTACAGATGCTGAGGTGGGCTTTGTAGTTTCAATGGTTCTTGAGTAATTTATGCTCTGTAAATCACCCCAGTAAATTCACTGGTTTACAAATTTGTTCCATCATTGGTGTGCTATCTGGATGGATAGATGTTTGCTCATGCATCTCAAGAAAAAGCTATTCAACGAAACTGCTGGACATACTCTATATTTAATCTCAAATTATGTAACAGAGCCATAGTGTCAAAATAGAAACATGACATAAAAACAGAGATCAAGACCTAATAAGCAAAATACAGGATCTCAGAAATAAATCCACCCTGCTCTAGTCAATTGGTTTTTAACCAAGAGTAAAACAGACACTGGATAAAAGAGTCTATTCTAACTGGTGCTGGCAAAATTGGGTATTCACATGTAGAGGAGTGAAAGCATACCCATATCTCTTTACTGCATTTAAGTCAAATTCAAAATGGATAAAATATCTCAATTTAAAACTCAAGTAACTGAAAGTACTACAAGAAAACACTTTGAGACATAGGTACAGCCAAGAACTTTCTGAAAAGGAATCTTACAGAATTCCTAACTCTAAGAATGACAAATAGCAGTTCAGGAGATTAAAAGGTTTCTGCACAGCAAGTAAGACTATCAGCAGAGCAAAAAGACAGATACAGAATGAGAAAAAAATCTTTGCCAGGTATACTGCAAATAGGGGATTAATATCTAGAACATATAAAGGATTCTAAAAATTAACTGCCAGCAGCAAAACAAAGAAACCCACCCCCCACACAAACATACACAAACCAAAATCTGCCAGACAATAAATGAACTAATGGTCTGAACAGAGAGTTATAAAAAGAAGAGCTACAAAAGGCCAGTCAACATTTAAAAAAAATTCAACTTCTTAGCAATTAGGGAAATGCAAATCAAAACTACTGTAAAAGTCCATGCTAGTCTAATCAAGATGTCTCCTAGCAAGGAACAAATGACAACAAATGCTCATTAGAAAATGGGTAAAGGTGGACATTTCATTCCTTCTTAAAAGGGGGAACCAAATACCCATGGAAGGAGTTGTCGAGAGCAGGGACTGAAGGAAGGGCAAGCCAGCCTAAATATAGCTCTCTCCTAAGAGGCTCTGACAGTACCTGACTAACACAGATGTAGAGGCTCACAGCCATCCATCGAACTGAATACAGGGTCCCCAGTGAAGGAGTTAGAGAAAGGACCAATGGAGCTGAGGGGTTTGCAGCCCCTTAGGACTAACAACAATATGAACTAAGTAGTACCCTCAGAGCTCCCAGGCTCTCAACCACCAACCAAAAACTGCACATGGAGGGGTCTGATTGTTCTGGCAGCATGTGTATAGTAGAGGATTGCAAATTCGATCAGCAATAGGAGGAGAGGGCCTCAGCCCTGTGAAGGTTCTGTGCGCCGGTGTAGGGGAATGCCAGGGCCAGAAAGTGGGAGAGGGCAGGGTGGCAGGCATGGGGAAGTGGGAGGCAACAGGGGTTTGTTTTTGTTGTTTTTGTTTGTTTCTTTGTTTTTTGGAGGGGAAACTGGGAATGGAGAAATTTACATGTAAATAAAGAAAATATCTAAAAAAAAAAAAAAAAAAAAAAAAAAAAGAAAATGGGTAAAGACGAACCTTTATTCATTGTTGGTGGGAGTGTAAACTGGTGCAGCTATGACAAAAAAAAATGGTATGAAAGTTTCTCAAAAACTAAAATTAGAATTACTGTATGACCTGGCTACACTCTTCCTGGGTATAGATCTGAAAGACTCTCCATCCCACCCCAGAAAGATGTGTAGAGCCTGTGCAGAGCTACACTGTTCACATTAGCAAGGAAACAGATCAATCCCGATGTCCACCAACAGATGAGTGGATAATGAAAGTGTGGTATACTCAGCCACAAAGGAGAATGAAATCATGACATTTTCAAGAAAACTATAGATCTGGAAAATTATTACACTGTGAGATGGTTCAGATTCAGAAAGTCAACACCTCATGATCTCCCTCATATTCAGATTTTAGATTTGAATTATTATTTATGTATATATGTGCATATTAGAGAAGTCATGAAACTAAAAAAGGGGAAAAGGTTTTGAGAGAATAGATGAACGCTATAGAATGCATGTAAAAGAAGAGTAGAAAGGAGGCTACTGAGAATGGCAGGCTACAAGTTGGAGGTACGAGGCTGATGGGGACAGTGAGGGAAGGCAAGTGTCAAGACAAAGTACATTGAAAAATATCCGAGAGGATCAGAGGCTGGTGCCCTGAGCAGACCTCGGGCGCAAATTCTGCAGCCAGTCCCACAACACCCAAAGGAAGCTCGGCTCCCAGGTGCTCTAACACACCCAGGATCAGAGGATCAGAGATGAGGAAGACACAACATCTGTCCCAACACTTTGAATAACTGGGACCAGCAGGTCTCAGGCACACAGGAACAACACCATATCAGTGTCACGGGTTCCTTCCTGTCTGTCTAGGCCATTGCACTGAGTAGACCTTGGGCGCAAACTCTGCAGCAAGTCCCATAATTTCCAGAGGAAGCTGTACTCCCAGGTGCTTTAATTAGCCCAGAATCACAGGATCCCAGAATCACAGGAACACAGAGACAGCTTGACTCTGAGGAATTTGACACAACCAGGATCACAGGAAGGACAGGCCCCTGTCAGACTTAGCCAGGGTAGGTAGCACTAGAGATAACCAGATGGCAGGAGGCAAGCATAAGAAAATCAACAACAGAAATGAAGGTTTCTTGGCATCATCAAAACCCAATTCTCTCACCACAGCAGGTCCTGGACACACCATCACACTGGAAAAGCAAGATTCGGATCCAAAATCACTTCTCCTGATGATGATATAGAACTTTAAGAAGGACATAAATAACTCCCTTAAAGAAATACAGGAAAACACAGGTAAACAGCTAGAAGCTCTTAGAGAGGAAACACAAAAATCCCTTAAAGAACTACAGGAAAACACAATCAAACAGGCGAAGGAAATGAACAAAACCATCCAGGATCTAAAAATGGAAATAGAAACAATAAAGAAATCACAAAGGGAGAAAATTCTGGAGATAGAAAACCTAGGAAAGAGATCAGGAGTCATAGATGCAAGCATCACCAACAGAAATCAAGAGATAGAAGAGAGAATCCCAGGGGCAGAAGATACCATAGAAAACATTGACACAACAGTCAAAGAAAATGCAAAAAGTATAAATGTCCTAACCCAAAACATCCAGGAAGTCTAGGACACAATGAGAAGACCAAACCTAAGGATAATAGGTTTAGAAGAGAGTGAAGACTCCCAACTTAAAGGGCCAGTAAATATCTTCAACAAAATTATAGAAGAAAACTTCCCTAACCTAAAGAAAGTGATGCCCATGAACATACAAGAAGCCTACAGAACTCCAAATAGACTGGACCAGAATAGAAATTCCTCCCTCCACATAATAATCAAAACACCAAATGCACTAAACAAAGAATTAATTTTAAAAGCAGTAAAGGAAAAAGGTCAAGTAACATATAAAGGCAGGCCTATCAGAATTACGCCAGACTTCTCACCAGAGACTCTAAAAGCAGAAGATCCTGGGCAGCCAATGAACTAGATTCTTACCCTCACCTAATGTCTGTGTCACCCTCCAAACAGAACCATTGTTCATTGAAACAGTTGG
>NW_022196904.1:145958348-145986335 GCF_008632895.1 Mastomys coucha
CATTTCTTAAATGAATGTAACCTGTTCTCTGTGGGCTGAGAATGAAGACAATCACTCCAGTCAAATAACTTTGAGTATAGCATGAAATGCGTATCCAAAACTTTTGCCTACAATTCACCCCTTGGCACAGCAGAACTGTCAACTCTTAGCTTAGCTACTAGAGAGGTAAAATCCTTTGGTGATGTGAGGGTCATTGAAGTACAGCCTTATTACAATGAACTCCAATGTTTAAAAATTGTTCTTATTTTGGGCTTTTACCACAGTAAGAGCCAAGATTTTAAACTCTACTCAAAACAAAACAAACAAACAAACAAACAAATGAACAAAATGACTTTATCTACTTATGTTCATTTAAAAAAACTAGTAGTGATGTATTATTTTAAAATATACAGTTAATATGTTTGGAGTTATTTAAAACTTATATTGAGAAAAACGTATGTATTTTCAGTATTGCTGCAGACAAGCATCTACATAAGACTGTTTAATTGATTGTTTTATATCAAACAACTTTTATACTACTCATTTTTATTGTTACAATATTTTATAAATTTTAAAGAATATGACAAAATAAAAATAAAGGAAAATATCCCATAATGAAGGCCGTTATTTTGCTAGTTAAAAATGGACAAATAAATTAACCTGGAATGAATCCTGACCCTTCTGTCACTATCAACTCTCTTATACCTGCCCTATACCCTTGTCCTCTTTCCAGAAAACATCAGGCTTTGATGACGTTTTGTCAGTGAATATGATCCGTTTCGGAATAATTTCATCTCCTCCAAGTTAAAACAACAGAACTAGATCTCCCTATGGAGTCATTTTGTTCCTGGGTTTTCTGGTTATTCTTTTCAGCCTTGCCATCCCCTAATCCCTTCTGATCCTGGGGAATCTCTCCAGAGCCAATCCTCATATTGCCCAAATGGCTGTTCATCAGTCCAACTAGGGGCCTTCTTGATTTCTTTTCAGACACTGCTTCATACATTTCAATGTGACTTCTCCAATCTCTCCATCACCAGCCAATGAACTTGACTGTAGTCTGCCCCAGCAGACTAGCTGAAGACACCCAGGTAGCATGGGGTGGGTAAATACACCTGTCCCTGCTGTTCCAAGCTCCCCCTCTGTCCTACTCCAAAGTTACTTCTAATTTTACCCTTCCTTCCTGCATATTCCCACTCAATGTCTTTCTTTTCAGGATCCCCACTCTTCTTCTTCCTCTGAAGTACAGTATTTCTTAAGTGTGGTTCTGTTGGGGTCTTATCCACTTATGGGAGTGTTGTTTAACTCAGCCTTCATGTTCCTTTAGATAAACAACCTGAATAGAAGTGACAACAAGCAATGTTACTGAAGATACTGTTAATGCCATTGTTATTGGAGCTCAGAGTGAAGAGGACAAATGGAGCATGGCCTCATGGTCCTTATTCTTGACTGATTTCTTATTTCCTAGTAATCAAAATAGGCAAAGCTAGTGAACATTTTTTATCTGGGGGAAAAGAAAATCCCCAAGAACTCAGCAGTCACGGTCTTAATAAAGTATATTTAACAACGTGTAGTTTTTGCATAACGTGTTAGCATTATTCATAAGGGGAGAGAGGCAACAAAAGCAGTGGTGAAAAGGAATGAATATTTTAAAGGATGCCTTCCTCAACTTATAAAGAAAAATCATGCATGTTAAGCATTTTATTGTCTTTTCCTTTTAGCAATGGTATTATCTCCTTTCGCAGCCATGTTAATATATCTTTTCAATAGTAATTGACTGAGTTCCTACTATGTGTTAAGAATATCTTTAATTCTGTGCAAATATTGTCTTCAAAGAAGTAAGAAAATCAAAACATTTATGAAGCTCTCCTTTGCAGATCTGAAATCCTCACCCAGATTGGCAAGAGACTGTGAGTTAGGTGTTATGCGGCTTTCCTGTCTCTGCCCAACTCAACTGAATACTCTCTGTTGTTAAAATGGGCATGTTCTTTATAGAAACGAAGTGGGGATCTGTGATGATGACAACATTTTTTTGCCTTAGGTGTTGTAAGCTTGGAGAGCTAAAGTGCTGGAATTAACAATAACTCCAATCCAGAGGTTATGGGTCCTTTGTGTTGTGAACAAAAAGAGTGAGTTTCACAGATTAAGACTGAGTTTAGAAAAGACTTTTATTATAGGTCAATGGGAGTTTAAGAGAAAGGAAGAAACCAAGAAAGCAGAAGTCCCGCACAGTGCAGCAGGTCCACAAAGATGGGTATCACTGAATTGCTAGTCTGAGGGGGATTATGCTGCTTATGTAAGAAACTGGGATGAGGCAAGGGGAGGTGAGGTGTTTGGTGTAGTTGGCCCACCCACAAGATGTCAGGGGCCTCTCAGGTTTTGTCACATTATCAACTACTGCTTCTAGGCTGTGGCGCTCACTGCAGTTGTATAAAAGGAGAAGAAAGAGAGCAAGAACCAGAGCAGGAACCAGAGGCCCCTTTGGTATTTCTGACCTCTGGCCATGGCAAAACCACGGATGTTTCAAGCCAAAGGCAAGAATCTAGGTCCCTACTTCTAAACTGCTTCTCCTGATTCTCTCTCCTGCTCACTAATCTGGAGCACACTCTCTTTCCCTTTCATTACTGACCACAGCACTTTAGGACATTAACAGTGGCATCAAAATCTCTCTTTAATGTCACGAACCTTCTGAGGTGTGGGATAGGGTAGAGATGTCAGCATTATTTTCACACACGCCAGGGGAGGTTCCTTTTAGAAACTATCAGATAGTAATCAAAAGCTCTTAACAGAGGAATGAGCCAGCTCTGGAAATACTACATGGCATCATTCTAAAATCAGGAGCTGAGCTTTGTGTTGCAAAGTGCTGAGCATTGAGAAAAAAAATTAGTACCAGACCTCCTCTGCAGAGCTCAGAAAGCCACAGGAAGGCTTCTCCTGCATTTGATTTGTTGGAAACCAAACCTGAGGAGATTTTACGGCCCTTCAGTACTCATAAGTCCTTTCATTTTATCCCTGTTTTATAGCTCTTCTTGCTGAGACCATAATGCACAGGGGAGATCTGCCAAGACACCTGAACTCATCCATCCATTTGTGTCTGTTGACAGGAGTCCATTCGGTTGTCAGCTGCCACTTCTGAGCAATGAAGAGCTCGTGACTTCCAAATATCAGACAGCACCAGGGGATGTGAACAGACCTCAGAGTCAGAAAGACCTCAATTCCAGTCTATAGAATCTTTATTCTCTCTAATTACAAAATTTTAATTTCCTCTTTTGCAAGACAAGGAGATAACACTCACTTTACAGATTGCTAGAGGGACTGAGAAAACAGCACAGGATCTGTGTTCCATTCTTGACAACCAGATATCGCTGTATTGGATTCTATAAAATGAAGCTCATAATGACACACACTCTATGGGGTTGTTAAATGAATTGTTGCATGCAAAATGCTTAGAATAACACCTGGCATATAATAAATCCCTATAAATACTATTTTTCTTGTGAGTGGTATTTTCTAATGTAGCATCTGACACATAGTGATAGTGTATATAGTACATCCCTCCTCCTCCTCCTTCTATATTTTCAGGTAAGGACTTTTACTTTAGGTAGATTCACTTGTTTTTAAAATTATATAGTACCCACCACATCTCAGACCTTATTTTTTGTATAGGATAGACTGACTGATTTAGAAAGGTAAATTCTAGTTTGAATACCTGTCTCTCAATGATCTCAACCCATCTGAGTCAGAATCTTCATCAAGACTCTGGTTTCCTCTGAGTCAGTAGTTGTGGGGCTTGCTCTGTCAGGACTATTCACAGTAGACTGAACTATAAGGATGAATTATCTGTACTGAAATGGTAAGAGGGCACTGAATGTCTAAAATATCTCCCTATGCTCCTTCACAGTAGCTAATATTGTCTACATGAGAGTCATAATTGACATTAATGAGAAAAATATATCAGTTGTAGTGGAATGGGGGAAGTTAGGGCTTTTAAATACATAAACAAACTGGCCTAGCTCCTAGAGAACAAATCATAGAGGAGCTAAATGTTAATAGGCAGGAAAAGTCTATGCATTGGCTAGGAAGGGAAAGCTTAAGTAGAATATTGAATCTCTGGAAAGAGTGGTCATAAGAATACAGAAGGCCGGATGACAGTGAGGAATATCCAGTAAGAACAAGGTCATGTTGTAAAAACCAATTTCTGAAAGCTTCACCATGTTTCTGTGTGATCCCAACTGTAAATTATGAAGCTCATTGAGTGAGCTCACCGTTGGGACGGTGTGATGTGACTTCCAGTTTTACTGGGTTTCATTCTGATAGTAGGCTTGGAACTTTCAGACATTCGATTGACTTTGAGTCATGCTGTGCTATATATATAGGTTCCAAATCTTTCTGATTAAAGAAGTCTTGGCATCTATGCTGGTGAGTTTGTTTCTTGGGGATCTCAGTAAGAAACTGAGTGTTGAAAGCATGATAGAACTGAAAAGTTGTTATAAAAGTCTTAAAACATTGGAGATACTGAACAGGAAGAGTTGGTTGAAGCATAGGATTTGCCCTCAAGAGCAAGCAAGCATGGAGAATATATTTGATACAGGACAAAACATTGATGAGTGAACAGGAGCATGACATTATGGACTGAACTATGTGTCCTATATGCCAAATTTAAGTATTAATCCACTAGCCCTCAATGTGACTGACTAGGTTTGGAGATGGTATCTATAAGAAGGCTATTATGATTATCCAATGAGGTCTCTTTATTAAATAGAGCCATTACACAGAAGAAGAAGGAGAGCTACAGTTGTCTTTGCATCATGTGAGGGCAGTCAGAGTGCAGTCACTTCAAGTCAGGGAGAGACCACTCACTAGAAACAGACTTGTCTGGTGCCTCCATTTTGAACTTCTCAGCCACCACATTTGTGAGAAATTAATTTATTCTCATTAAGTCACTCAGTTGTTAGTATTTCGTTATCATAGCCTGAGAGGATGAAGACATATGAGGCCTAGGTAGACGCCCTACATAAAGAGGTCATTTCTTTAAATATGGGAGCATGAATCAGGTAAGTCATGGAGTACAGAGAATTTGGGCTAATAATGGATTCTAGGGTTGACCAATGGCTAACCTGAGTTGCACAGTGGCTGGAGTTCAGGGCAATGTATGTAGAGGTTATTGTCTGCTGAAGTGTTAGCATAGAAATGTCACTGCTGAGAATGACAAGTTGAAAGCATCACCACTCAGAACCCAAAGATGTCTTCTGATATTTCCATCATGTATCTAACTAGTCTAAAAAAAAAGTGTCACATTAAAAAAATAGTACAGGATCAGGACTAACCACACTGCTAGATATTTAAAATTTGAGTTTTTCATTGCTGATTATATAGGCATAATACTATAAGCTCAAGCAAATGTACTTTTTCATCAAATGAGGTTGGTGCCATATTTATGAGTGTAAGGGGGAAAAAAGGTGGGCATTACTCATATGGCTACCTTGTAGGCAGATCTAATGTCTTAGTCATTTACTATGTGGTAATTTAAATGAAAATGGCCCCCTGAGGCTCATATATTTGAATGTTTGGTCTTCAGTTGATGGAACTATTTGGGAAGGATTAGAAGAAGGTGTGCCACTGGAGGGCAGGCTTTGATAAGCCTATGTAATTCCTAATTAGCCCTCTAACACCCCTCTCCAATTCCCCCCTCTCTCTTCCCACTTTTCTCTCTTTCTGTCTTACTACCTTTGTGGATCAGATGTAAGCTCTTAGATCCTATTCAAGTGGCATGCCCACTTGCCCACTTGCCCGCTTGCCCGCTTGCCAGCTTGCCTGCCTGCCTGCCTGCCTGCCTGCTTGCCTGTTTGCCTGCCTGCTTCCTGTTGCCACGCGATACTCATGAATGCTAACTCTCTAAAACTATAAACCATCAATAAACTTTTCCTCTTACATGTTGCCTTGGTCATGGAGCCTCTTCACAGCAATGATATAGTAACTAAGACATACTCTATACTAGAGATCCAAGGCTTCCTCCAATATTTGTTCATTCATATAATATTTAAGGATCAAAGCTAATGTATACTACATCCTTTGTCTCCCATGTAGCCTTTATCTTTTCATCTTGATTTATATGTGCATGTGTGTGTGTGTGTGTGTGTGTGTAGTGTGTTCATACCTACTAATATTCTGTGAATGCAGGCTGTAAGAAGTTATAACAAAATATTAATTGATGGATGGCTATGATGTACTATCATGTATTTTTCTTTAACACTATTTTCTCACATTTCTGTAAATGGAATGTGTGTATTTTTTTATTAAAAGAACAAATAACAGGATTAGACATGGTATGTAATAATTAGGGAAATACAACAGCACTTCTATCTAGATTCATTACATCTTGCCACAGATACCATCAAAAATTATGTCATTGTTCAAAGAAGAGGACATGGAGCCTACACCAGTTGCTGGATTCATAACTGGTCTTTTAGGGCAAGGTTGCTTATAGGAAAAATATCAATAAGCCTGTTGTTACTTGGGATACAGTTTTCCTAATTTGGAAACCAAAAAGTTTGAGAATAACATACCCATGCAAGGGGGTGAACTATCTGAGGTTGGCAGGCACTAACTCAAATCTGTTAAGTTGGATAATTAGTTGTACATCTGGACTGTTGTTATTCAGTAGTGAGTTCAATTGTGCTTTCCCTTGATAGATAGAGGTCTTAATCCCTGGTGCCTATAACCATATTAAGATGAGTTTGTTAATATGAGTCTTGACCCATTGTGCCTAATTTCCTAATTATAAGAGAAGAGACACAGAGGTTCTGGCATGCAGAAGGGAAACACTCAGTGATGGATGGAGGTGACAGAGATAGAAGTGCAACAGCACCAAGGAACCCTGGGGGACAAGGATGTCCATGAAGGAACCTCCCTTCAGGTTTCATAGTTCCATGGCCCTGTCACTTCTAACTTCTGCCCTCGGGAATTGCAAGACAACAAATCTCTCTTGTTGAGAACCTCTTAGTTTGTGGTACCTTGTTACAATAGCCTTATAATTTTCATACATCATGAATTATAATCATTTGCATGAAGCTCATGTATATATATGTATGTATATACACATATTTAGTTTTGCTTTGATGCTTGCAATGGCATTTGTGTATGGTGGGCTTTTGCTACAGATGTTAACATTGTTAAGACAAATTTCTGAGTAGGTTTAAGCATTCACAATTGAACTAGGGATACAATCTCTAAGTTTCAATGAGAGAAGAGTGGAAGAGAAATTCTTTCATTAAATCAAACTTTGTATACTAAAATGATATTGCTAGTCTATATTAGTGAAAGACATTGGACTCACTGCAAAAGGGGATTAAAATGGGCCAGTGAAGCATTTTGAGCTATAAGTGAAAAAGTGTTTAATGACTAGTAAATACCTTGGGGAGCAAAAAACTTTCCACTTGCAGTTGGGCCCAAGATGTTAGGCAGGTTCCACCTTTAGCATGGGTCCTTTCTGCTGTTGGGAGCATCACGGGAATTGGTTAATGTCTGTTATGAATGTATGCGAGAGGACTGGTGATTATTACAAGTAAACTTGAGCCATTGTCTGAGTTACTTTAGTGAATGAATGCCACTATCTCAAGAACTTCAACATATGTTGAAGTTACTGTCAGTGCTAGGGACCAGTCAAGCCCAGACCACTTTTGTAATACTAATATAATAAGAGCAGTAGTTAAACATTCTTTTGAGTGTGTCATATAACATAAAAATATAAAGATCACTACTTAGGACCAAGTTGATACCTGTGCTTATTTATATTTGGCTCAATCATTTTTCATGAAAGGTAATATTCTAATATCAATAATATTAGCACTAGCTATTTTAGTGTCTATTCTTTTTATAGTAACAAGCATTGAGTTTGAAAAACTTGTGATATTATGTCTGATGTCATTAATGATGATGACTAGAAGCCAGATTTATTTGGTGGCTGTGGCTTGTTCATCATCATGTTCTTGATGGCAGTATGCCCATATTTTGATTATGATACTGAGCAGAGAGAAACCAAATGACCTCTTGATTGGAGCCTTGCAAATCAAAGCTCATGGAAAACTGCAGAGACTGGATCCCTACCCCACTCTCTTCCACAATGCAGCCCTGCAGGGGGAGGTTAGCAAGGAGACATGAGCATCCATTTCTTTCCTTTTGGGTCTTGTACAAAGATCTGAGTCAAAGCTATGGTGGAGGCTTTGAACATATGCTCCAGGCTCGGGGCCTTCTCCAATTACCTTTTCCTCCATTGTTTTCCTTTTCATGGGTCAGGTTTGAAAGTAGCTTTATCAACAGGATCAAAATAACTATTTGAAAACAAAACAGATAGATGTAGAAAAACTAGCTACTTAATCTATGTAGACCAAGAAAGGAGTAACATTTGGGCACTCCATGGAACTACAAGTTCTCCAGACAGCTCCAGTTCTAAGTAGCCATTTCCAGCAGTGCAGGAAGCTCTCAGAGACATTTTGAGAAAGTTCCTGAAAGGTTTTATTTCTGTTGAAAGATATAAGCCCCCTTTTACAGGCTTGTCTTCATGGAAGGATTATAATTTCTGCTCCATTGGTGTGTGACTTGGCATTGTGACTTGTTTTTGCCAATGGTATGTGAGTGGAGGTGACATGTGACATTTTTGAGAGCAGACACTAAGGGCTGTCACTGGCTGTGCCACCTCTTGCTTTCCTCAGCTTTGAGATTGACATGTCTTAATAATGGTTTTTTTTTTTCCTTCAGACTTTGTTCCCAAATAAGAAGGCAGGAAGTGGAGCTGCAGCCAGAACATAATGTGAGGAACAGGGCATTGATTTTTGTTGTAGTAGGGCTGTTGGAATCTGAGGCTTGTCTGCAGCATAATCTAGCAAAAGCTGAATAGAACAGTTTGTCAAAAATGGTATCTGCCAGCCAACTTAGCTACAGACAATCTTGAGCCTTAGGAAAGTGTTTCAGGAATCTGGGTAGAGCCAAAGGACTATAATTGGTGATTCTTAGTGTGAGCTTCCCACACAGGAATCTGAAGATGTAAAACAAGAAAAGCAACCAACAGCAGCAAAGGACAAGTAGACATATTTTTCAATACTACTAATAAGAGTTCTGTGCTCGATCTATGTGTGATGGGTTGGAGGAGGGAGAGAAAAACTACCAGAAGTGAGAGTGACAAGGGGAAGAAACATTGTCTCAAGGAGATTGGATTCAAGACGCCATAGTATTGGGTCATATAAAGAATGAGGGCTTGACATAGAGAGCAAAGGGGATCCGTTAACCAATATATAAATGTGAAGAAGGCTTAGGAAGAACTCCATAGGAAGGAAGATGAGATGGGATCTGATCTGCAGATAAGGCGACCAAGGTGAACATTGAGACAGCAAGGAGCTAAAACCAGGTAGCAGCTCATACTCCTAAGCATTAAGATAGAAAATTCAGGACAGAGCTGGGAATGAACTGGGTGAAGAGACTAACTTGTGAGGAGTCAGATGTTTCCTTCAAGAATATCGCTTGGGGTCTGTGATGAGTGATGGATGCAGATAGTGTGTCAGGATTCTCTCCACATAGGTGTTAAGAAAGAACAAATGTATTCCAATATTGTGTGCTAAAATAAAGGAGCAAGCCTGAGGTTATTTCTACTGTTAAAAAAAAAAAGCTATATATAATCAATGAAATTAGAGTAGAAAATATTTCCCTAATTTCAAACATAGCCCCCAAACTATGGGATTTCTAAACATATACCATGAAATAGCTGGTGTGAAGAGTTGTGTTTTTATCTAGTCTATTGATGTCCACAGCTAAACAATGGGTGCTTATGTGCTCCAGCAAATGAATGCTCTGATCTCTTTGCAATGTATCTGTTCTCATATTCAGCATCAGTGAGTCCCAATGAGTTGTCTGGGATATGTCTTAGATTTCTATACAAAGGACTAATCATTTCAAAGTAAAGCATGTGGCAGAGATTATTAGTCTCAGTCTTCATTCCCCATCTCATCTTGTTGGAACCACTTTCCACTTAGGTAACCACTTAGGTAGGTGTTGAGCTAAACAAAACAAAGAACAGTGAAAAGCTGAAGTTCAAATGATCTGAAAAAGAGGTTCAAAGCTATGTGGATGCTGCTCGAAGTACCAAAGAGTATCAGCTCTTGTTTTGCTTTAGAAAGATTCCAGAAATACAATTTTCAATATTTTCATCAGGCTACTTTAACCTTTTCTCTTAGAAATACCAAGAAAGAATAAATAAATGAAAATAAAAAAGAAAGAAGGCGTTTGAAATAATATTAGTTTTCTTTTTACTTTGATGATCCACTATTTTGTTTGCTTAGCAAGCTGTTTTTTTTTTTTTTTTTTTTTTGTACCAGTTCCTAGTGTGACTCATAAAATCTCCCTTGCATATCCTTCCATAACCCTTCCTCTGGTAACTCTCCGCCATTCTATCTCTGGAGTGACTTTACAAGCACTGTGTGGAACATGCTAGATCCTCTAGAATCTACTTTCTGAGTAGCCTTATGTGGTAGCACAACTACTCTTTTCTTAGTCAGGGTTACTGTTGTTGTGATAAAACACCATCACCAAAGCAACTTGGAAAGGGAAGGGTTGCTTTCCTTAGGCGTCCATCACTGTTCATTGCTGAAGGTAGTCTGGGAAGGAACTCCATCACTACAGAAACCTGGAAGCAGGAGCTGATGCCTAGACCATGGAGGGATGCTTCTTATGGGCTTGCTCCCTCTGACTTGCTCAGCCTGCATTCTTATAAAACTCAGGACCACAAGCCCAGGAGCAGTCCCACCCACACTTTACTAAGCCGTTCTGAATCAATCACTAATTAAGAAAATGCCCTATAGGTTTGCCTTCAACCAGATTTTATGTAGGCATTTTCTCAGTTGATGTTTCATCCTCAGATGACTCTAGCACGTGTGAAGTTGACACAAAACAATACAAAACACCCCAAACAAACAAACAAACAAACAAACAAATAAACAAAAACTAGCCAGCATAACTGTCATTCCCACACTGAAACTGGAGAAAATCTTTCCCTGGCCCCTCCTATTTTACAAATTTCCATCAGAAACACTGAACACATACATTTGTCTGGGACTCTATATTATATATTTTAAAAATTCAAACTGAGAAAAGGATCCTCCAGACTACACCTTGACCAAGACTCCAGACCACTTACCCATTCCTACCTGGAAAGCCCAGGTCAATGCCAAGAAGACAGACGGGGGGTTACTGGGCCCTGTCTTGTCTATTTTCTAAGTGTGTTACATTGATTAAATCTCCTTTCTCTACTTCTTACCGTGAGTGGTCTCTAATTGGTTGTGTGTGGCAGTCTGGGCTTTTGCTCTGACACCATTATAATGGCCATTAAGTTTCAGTTTGAATTTTGAAGGGAACAAACCACATTCAAATCTTAGTGGGAATTAAAATGGTGAGCTCAAATGGTGTGAGGAAACATAACTGAGAAAATGACTTTGGCGCTGGAGATTGTCAGGAAACTCCTTGAAAAGGGACTCCTTTTGAGAGAGCCTTACCTGTCCTAGGGAACTAGGTCTTTCCCAGCATCTGGCTTTGTATCTCTGCCCCGAACTCCCACTCGCCAGCTGCGGCTGGGACTCCTGAATTCCCCTGCTTCCCTGTACTCAGCCTCTCTTGCCTGGTCCTGGGGGGAACAGGGCTTATTCCAAACCTGCTTATCCTCTTCTACTCTGTTTCCATGAGAACACATAGGATGGGTCCTGCAGTGCCCAGTTCTGGTGGTCTACTATAATTAAGAGGGTGGATTCAGTTAAGTAGAGAGAAAGTTTGAAAGATGACGACTTCTGATTGCTTCCATCCTCGCTTCTGTGTGTTCTATAAATGCTGAGTGCTGCTTCGGATATAAAATGCACAGGAATCTTGAAATGTTCCACAAATAGCAGCCCTTTCCATACACAGAGGATACAAGGTTTATTATCTAGGCCTGCTCTTTGATTCCAATATCTTTAGCAGATTTCATGACGCTTTCAAACAAAAATTTGTTTTTCTGTTTTGACTACCCTGCCCCCCAACACTGTCTATATACCTTTCCCTTTAAGCGGAAACATAAGTCTGCCATTTAATAAAGCCCAATAACAACGCTCCTTGAAAGGACAAGGGCTAATAATCACTTCCCGTTTAACATTCTGGTCACGTGACAGTGAAAGAGACTAAATCAGTTAAACAGCAAGATGCAGCACAGCTAATTTTCATGTAAAAGGGGAATGATTGCTTTATTTTTTATTTTTTAAGAAAACCATTGTGATTTTTTTAAAGCTGTTAAAACCCAAACATCCTTGTCTATCAGTTTATGAATTATTAATAAAAGAAGAAGAAAAAGAAAAAAGAGGATTTCTTTTTCTAAATATCATCTGCTAAGCCACCATGGCCTGAAGTGGCTCACGCTGGATCCTGATTTACATAGTCCCAGTTGGAAGTTAATGAAGACCGCTGAGCCACCTTTCAACATGCAGATAAACCTTCATGTATTTAAAAGCAGGGAATCTGGGCTTGTTCCTGGCAAATTATTCATCTCAGATCTGAAGTTTCTGACATCGCCTGCGTCAGATAAACTGTCACCCAAATTGCAAACTAATTAGTGATTCAAACATTTCCGAGCTGATTGATGACAGAATAATTTACGCTTGTTTCTCAGTTTCCAGCTGGCACGGGCTGCTGACTGGAGCCCTAATTAACGCGAGTACATCAGTCATGTTCTGCCAAGGCAGCACATACAATTAAAAGGCAGTTTAAATGGAATCTCACATGATGCAAATGTGAGGAAACAGCGCTTTAGGAAGAAATGACAACAAAACCTCACAAACCAAAACAGAATGGGGAAAAAAAATGGAGAGTTTTTTTTTTTTTTAATGGAAAAGTAAATTGTCCTCTGCATTGAGCAGTTAACAAAAAAATAAGCAAGAGAAGCCAGACTGGGCATACTAAATGTTTTTGTATTTAAGGCGTTTTATTGAGATGAGTGTTTACTGCTCTTTTTAGTGCAAACAGTTTGGATCGCCCTCCTCCCTCGCTGTAGTGTTTTGATGGGAGAGATTCTGGGTAGTCCTCCTGGGCTTCAGCCGGAGCAACTGCTTTCCTGTGTGTGGCCCTGTCCTCGGCCCACGTCTTCAGCGCGTTGTTCCTGCGTGGCCCTGTCCTCGGCCCACGTCTTTCAGCGCCTTGTTCCGATCCTTTCCTTTACTATTTATTGCCCTGCATTATTTCTGTTACTTCCATTTACAAACTTTGGGGTAGATTTTAATTTTTAGTGCAATTTTGAGCAGAGAGTGTAAATTCTCCCAGCCCCTTCTTTTTTTCCAGCCTCCTTCTCCTGAGGTCTCCAGTATTTCTCTAGTATAGAAAGAAAGTCTTAAGAGTTTCAACCAGAAAGGGGGGGGGAGCTTTTTCAGATTGCCTTTTTTTCCTTAGTAACTTAGCAAGAGTCCAAAAAAAATTTTTTTCCCATCTAGATATTCTGCAGTTTGCTTCATCATCTACTGAAAACTAGTTTGGTTGCTTCCAAGTGTTGGCATTCATGATGGAGATGCTGTAAACATCTGTGTGTAAGTTTTTGTCCAAACCAAAATTTTAATTTTAGTAAATGGTAAGGAGTGCAGCTATTGAATCATTCATTCATTTAAAAAGATACTGGTTTTTTTTTTTTAAGATTTGTTTTTATTTATTTGCATGAGTGCTTGCCCTGTGAATGCTGGGTGCCTTTGGAGGTGACAGGTTACAGGTGGTTAGTTGTGTGAGCTACCGACTTGGTAATGGGACCCAAACTGGGGTTCTCTGTGAGCAGAAAGTGCTCTTAACCACGGAGTCATCTCTCCAGTCTCAATTCATTAAGAGACATGTGTTTTCCTTACCCTCTGTGACTGCAGGCTACTGAATACAAGGCACATTTCCTGTGGGGCACAGTATATTTTGTTACACTACAGTATGATGTCTAGCTTACAAGATTTTTCTCCTCATCCTTCCTATTTCTTGGTTGCTCCATTCAACTCATAATCTCTAAATTCTCATTCTCATATAGCAATATCCACCACAATTCACTCTATGGCTAGAATAATTATTTTTTGTTACGGAGATAGACATAGAAGGTAAAGATTTTATCCATGTCCACAGAGCCAATGAGAGAGCAAGGAAGGTCTCTTGAGGACAGGAGAGATTATTTATCCAGTGAGGCTACAGAACTCACTTAGTGTTGACAGGACTTGAGGATCCTAGACCCAGCAAGTGGTAAAGCCAGGGAAGAAGTGGACCTTCACTAGTTCACTCTGCTCACTAATCCATCATCTGTGACGCATAGATACTTATTCATGTGTGGGCATCAATTCTAGAAAAACCTTCTCCGTGTCTCAGAAGCCATTCATTCTACAAAATAGATTTTAGCTCTACACATAAAGCTTGCCTCTATTCATACTACTGTGGTCCAATAAGAAGCCAAACTCTGAGCCTACAATCTAGCGGGATAGGCAGACATTAAGTGTGTGTTAATACCAATGACTAAGTAATTTTGACTGAATGATCAGTAAGAAGAAAAAAGTGCAGTTCATGGTGAAATAGGGGAGGGTGATTAACCTACTTTCACCTACACAACATGAGGAATTACCTAGCAGCAGAAGTTTAACTGGAAGTATGTAGACCAGGCAGGAGCATATCCTAGCTATAGACTATGGTCTCTATTGCTTACATCTGTGTCCAAATGCAATGGAAGGAAACTGGTGTGAGAAGAAAGAGGGTGGGTGCTTAATCATAAGGTAACACCTTAAATATGTGTGAGTTGTAACTTATAGAACCAGTAATTTCCTGGCGAGTAAAGAGCTAAACATCTATTTGAGCCCCACAGGCCATTTCTCTTTCACAGAAATCCTAAAGTGGCAATATAAGTCATTAGAAGTCGCTTCTTTAGAGGAGCTGAGTCCTGAATGAAGCCTCTAAGTGGTGTGTGCTGCACTCTACCTACCTTCCTATAATATGCAGAAAGCAGAGAACCAGTGCAGAGGCAAAAGAGAGGGACTTACTGCTTTTCTTCTTTATGACGTGTTATGGATTATTACATAGTGTATATGTTATTTTTAGTGTGTAATAATGTACATACACACATATACATGAGTGTACGTACACAGTCGGGCATGGCTTTAATGTCAGGGATGATTGCTGAGAACTGGTTGCTAGGTGATTTTATCATTGGCTGACTGAATGTGCAAAGCAAGATGGCTGTAACTATCAGTAAGTGGTATAATCTTATAGGACAGCTGCCATACATGCTGTCCATCATCAATCAAAATATCGTTCACTAGTGCATGACTACATAAGTATATTTGAATATACTCAAACCTATAGCAAAATACAACAGAAGTAAACAGGTATGTACTTTCCAACCACCTAAAACAATTGTTAATTTGCTATGTCTGCTCTCACTCTGTTTTAAAAAAACAATCATGACATTACAAGTAAGATGACTTCTGCTGTCTATTCCCTATCCATTCCTTCTTAGAAGTAATTATAATTGAAATTTGGTCTGATATTTTAATATTTACTTTATTTTTATTTTAAATAGTATTTTAATTTTACTTTATAAATATGCTTATAAAGTAGGATTCCAAGGATTGTAAACATGCATTACAATATGAGACTCTATGTTCTGTTTGCAATTGCATTATTATTGTTATTATTATTATTAATTTTGTTTTACTTTTTGAAACAGGGTTTCACTTTGTAGCCTTCACTGGCCTGGAACTCACTATTTAGATCAGACAGTCCTAGAATTTTACTATATTGACAACACTGGCCTAGAACTCACTAAGATATCCTTCTTCTAACTTCTCAGCATGCATGTGGAGATCAGAAGGCAGCTTATGGAAGCTGACTCTCTCCTTTCACAATACAGGTCCCAGAGACTGAACTCAGGCTTGTCATCAAGCACTTTTACAACTAAACCACCTAGTTTTCTCCATAATTGCTCTTTTCATTCATGCTCATGGTTTTTAGATTTATCTAGGTAGTATCCAGGTAGGTTACTTCATTTTAACTTTTGCAAATGTTTAGCCATATGAATTGTCCTCTAGTGTATGATATAGTCTCCTGCTAGTGAAAGCTGTCTTCATTAGTTTTTGCTAAAAATGAGATACCAATTATCTTTGGCTTGTCTCTTTAAGCCCTTATATGAGAACTCCTTTAGGTAACAGACGTGGACAGGGAGGAGCTGTGAGATATGTGTAGATCAGGCTGACTAGGAGCCAATGAATGGTTTCCTAAGTGCTCTCTCACTCAAAGCATCACGTTCTCCTTTTGCCACCATTCACAACTTTAATGCCTTAAAGCTTTACCCATCTTTAGGGGTTAAGTAGATTTTCTTTTTAAGTTCCTTTCCTTGGTTGTTAGTGACATAGTGTAATTATAGGTGTGCCACCATGCCACCATGCTAGCCATAAGTTGAGCTTCAAGTTTCTTTAAAAAGTTAAGACATGGCTAATTTGTAACCAGACCCATGGAATTTTTTTTTTCTGTATGAGAATTGTTTCTTTGAGTTATTTTTATCAGTGATTTCTAGAGTTGGTCCTACTAAACATAAAATTGGCCCACAGTCACATGCTAAAACATTTTTTGGAATGTCTATTTTGAAATTCTTTCAAAATCAGTAGAAAAATTAATGAATTAAATGAGTTTTATTGCTTTAGAATAAATGTCAACAAATTTGTCTATAAAGGGCCAGATAGTCATTAATTTTTTTAGACCAAGTTGTAACTACTGGACATTATTAGCCACAGTAGGCAGTGTAACAGTTGAGCAGGCTTTGGACCAGTAAGTTATCTATACAAAGCAATTGGTGGGCTAGATTTGTGTTGTAATTACTGATTTAGAGCACTAGCTCAGGTATTTTATTACCTGAGCTAGGTAAGTTATAAAGACAATAAGGATGTTCTAGTTTATAGTTGAATCTATGATCGGGCAGTCACATTTGTCAGTTCCTGGTGAAGGTCTTCTGTTATGCTAGCTAGCTGATAGAGAAGCAGAGAAATGAATAAGTGAGTCTACATGCAAGAGGGATGAATGGAATTGACTGCCCATCTGTTTACCGTAATCTACCTTGTGGTAACCTGGTCCTGCAAGTCACAGCCCATTCTGACAGCTGTGGGATATTCACCAGAGAAGACTACTTGGACATGGGTTTAAGCCAATAGAAAGCCTTTACTAGCTGGTAGGTGACCACACTGGGTGTTTGGGATTTTAGTGTAGCACTGAGCCCTTCTCAGGGAGAGTTTTTAAGCACAAAACCATATCCTAGGTTGACACACTTCAGTTAACAACAGTTAGCTGGAAGCAGAGCTACAGAAGCTAAGAGTGAGGTTAGTACATTTAGAGACTTTTCCAGAACTGTGGACTTTGATGGATTAGGTCCTTGTTTTTGTTTTGTCAGGTGATGCTATCTATAGGCTGAGTTTTACAGCCTCAGTGGTACTGTCATTGTGGAGTCAGTTGTGCTAAGGTCTGGGGCCCTGTTACCCCACAAGAAAAACAACTGCTTCCAATAGTGGCACCCTCATGACCTGATGACCTCACACTAAGCTTCTCTTCAAGATCTCAACACCTTTCAATGCTATTGCATCGAAATCCAAGCTTCTACTACACAAAGCTTTGAGGGACACATTCTATCCAAACCATAGCAAGAGGCACTTGCTATTTCTTAGTAGTAACTTCCTGCTTAGTGTGATCTATCTTCATAAAATTTATATAAAATGGCATTGGGTTGTTGCAGGGACAAAATTTACCCTAAATAACGAAGAGCTGTCTCTTTACAGAAGATGAAAATTCAGAATAAAGTAAGATTGGATACAAAGTAAGTAATAAAAATCAAACAACTCTTAACCTTTGAACCATGACATGTTACTTTACAACAAAATCACTTTGAAATCTCATTTATTTTCAAGCTTTCATACATGTATCTATTGTAGATTAAACAATTTCCCTCATTTTCACCACAACCCTTTTACTGCCCCCTTCCTTCCTCTTCCTCCTCCTCCTCCTCCTTCTCCACCTCCTCCTCCTCCTCCTTCTTCTCCCCACCCGTGTCTTTATAGAGAAAACTTTACTTGTCATATTGCTCTCACAAAATACCTGGTAAAAGTAATTTAAGGAGGAGAAGTTTGGTTTTGGTTAGCAGGAAAGGCATGGAGTCAGAAGCTTGAGGCATGAGGTGAATGGTCATATTATACATACAGTCAAGAATCAGAGAGCAATGCATGCTTATATGTAGCTGACTTTCTTTTTGTATTGGATCTAAGATGCCACCCCATGGGATGGTACCATCCACATTAAGATGGGTCTTCCTTCCAAAATTAACCTAGTCTAGATAATCTGCCATAGACAGGACCAGAGACTGGTTTCCATTGTGATTCTAAATCCTGCTAGGTTGACAATCAGCATTAACCATCACAAGATACCAAGGCTAACTTGGCATCCTAACTCATCACTTTAAAGCCATAGCCTTTCACTCTGTCCACCTAGGCTTATGGCCATCTCATAAGGCAGTGTATTCAGTCCAAATTCCAAAGTGTCTGAAGTCTTTAACACTTCCAACCCTGTTCAAATGTGGAAGAACAGAACCTCTTCTGAGACTGTGGTAATCTTTGAACTGTACTCCTTTAGCATCAAGATACAAGTGGCAACTGTTTAACATAAAATGGCGCAAGGTGAACATTCCCATTCCTAAAGGGAAAGCTGGGAGCATATTAAGAAGTTATTGGACCAAAGCAAGACCAAAAAAAACCCAGCAGAGAAATCAGCACAGCCTATATCTCTATGACCACAAGTGCATCCCAAGTACATACATAGTTATACCAAATAAATAGAAAAGTCAAAGACTAAGATTCACCCATAATTAATTACAAAAAGTTTATTATAAAACAATCATTAGTGATACATATATTTTACCATATATTAACAAAAATAAAATTGCACAATAAGATAGAGATACTTGCTTATAGAGTGAATTAAATCTTGGATAAATATTTGATGCTAAAGGATATAGCACATCTTCAGTATTTTTCAAGGGACCAATATTTTGATTTTATTACTGTCAATGCTCAGAAAGTTTCTTCCCATTTAGAACTAAAGGACAGAAATAGGTTTAAGGGAATTTTAGAAGTTGTTGGAAATTTTGCCTTATTCTTAAGCCAAAATTCATTTAACTTTTTTTTTTAAAGTAGAAACTTATCAGTAGCTGAAACAGCAATGTTAAAAAATAAAGCAATCTGAGGGATTGGAATGGGGTTGAAGAAGAAAGGAGTTGATGGGGACTCTTGGGGGAGAAGATGGAGGGAAAACTGTAGTAAAGGTGTAATGGATGAGAGAATAAAGAAAAACAATGTAACAAGACAGTCCAAAAAAAAAAAAAAAAAAAAAAAAGAAACTAGTTTGGCATACTCATTTTATATATGTATAACAGTCAAAAGAACACAATTCATAACAAGCAGTGGTGTTCAATGTGAGGCCTGGTGTTGCTGAGTGTGTGTGGCATCATGCACCATGCACCATGCACAAGTATGTTCAGAACCAAGGCCGTAGTGACGTCACATCATGCAAACCAGGAAAGGGGTTCCAGAAACACCTCACATTTTTTACATGTTTTATTTTGAATTGAGTTTTGGCTGTTGCACATTAACTTTTTACTCTTACCAACCTTTGTTTTCTCCCCATCTTCAGGCATGTGGTCTGTACAGGGTTGGGATCTACAGTTTTAGAATCTGGGTGCTACATTCTGCAACTAGTAGATGGTCAAATATTTGAATTCTCAGTAAGCCACAGGGTAGTTGTGGAGACTTCCTATTCCAACCATAGAGACGTTCTGAGATAGGAAAACCTTTGGCTGTTGTTAATAGCCCTACTGCAATGTGCTGAATGTGCTTTATCTTTCTGTCTGTCTAGGCCAAAGATGCCTGACATGAGCCATGTATAAAATTAAATAATTTTAATTTAATGTATAAAACTTAATTTTAATGTATAAAATTTAATATTGGTGTCTTGTAAATTTAGAGAGAATGTTGAAATTGATTTTAATAATATATATCAAATGTATTTATCTCAGCACGTATGTTAATGCAAGCAGTGAGGTGTTCTGTAAATGATCAGCTCTATGTGTTGCATGGCATGGTTCCAGTCCACCTCAGTGCTCTAAGGCGGTCACAGATAGCACTTTCAGCAATCAGGGCTAGCCTGATGCAGAAGTCATCTCTTTCTGCACTTGTGTTTTCCAGCGTAAGATAAAGTTCCTAGAAGCCTCCAACACACTTTCCTCATTGTCTTATTGTCAAGAATCACCTCTAGTATCCATTATCATTTCAAACTGTAGACAAGGTGAGTGAGACTAAAACTGGTTCAGCTCAGGTTCCCAGAATCACAGTCTATGCAGTAGAAGGGGGATACCTGCAGGGTGTACCTGCAGAGGAGAGAAAGGTAGAGGTCAGACATGGGGAGTGCAGCATAGTGTCTTTGCAATGTTTAGTTCAAAAAGATGGTGTTAGGACAGTATCTATCTCTGTGAGCCTTGGCAGAAAAACAAAGACAAGAGTTGTGATTTTTTTAGCTTGGTGTGGACAGGGAGGTTTAAAGGACCATCTGGGTGGTTTATGGGACAGTACTGCAACTGGGGCCATGCTGACTTGAAGCATAGCTTCTTTTTGTTCAGCGTTTAATGTCACAGGTGATAAGAGGTGGTAATGGCTGGTGTTGGACCTTGAGAAAGAGGATGGAATATTTTTTTCATAGCTCTAAACATGATGAGGTAGGCAGAATTCATGATCTGTTAGTCAATTTTTATTCTCCTAGAAATTGTACTCATAGTATAAAAATATTGTCATACTGCACGAGACTGAAAGAACCCATTTTAATTAAAGTGTCCCTTCTCAGCCATGTCTTTTATCTACTGCATGTTTGACCAGATTTATCTTTTCAGAAAAGCACACCTTATTGCAGTTGTGACTGAGGGGTGTCCTATTTTTGTCAGAGTGACTTCTATCTAAAATTCTTGATTTTGTTTTTTGTTTTGATTTTTTTTTTAAAGAAAGCTAAAAGAAAACATAGAATTGGGAAGTCCCAGAAGGTAGTCCCTTCCTTCCCAGAATTAAAAGTCTACCTGTGGAGGGGCTGGGCTGGCTGGTGGTTGATGGCTGATGGCATTTGTTGTATCATAGGGTTGTCCTCGTAAAGAAGATAACCCCTATGGATTCTGATGGGTGGATAGATTAGAGTGCCTGAAACTGTGCATTTCTTTCTGCCAAATGAGGTAGGGCAGAAAGCAGAATTGGTACAATGCAATCTGAGTGCAGCCTTGGGTGGCCTGTTGTGCTTCGGGTCTCAGCCATCAGCTTAGCTATCCTGCCTGAATCTCTGTGGATTTGTTTTCATGGTCACCTTCCTGGTTGACATGGAAACAACAGCAAATAGAGCACCTACTCAAGCGAAGGAGGGGGGAAATCCCTTGTGATCCTCAAGAGGATTGTTTGTGCAAGAGGCCAAAACTGATGAACAGCTTGCTCAGAGGCAGCCAAGGGGTGTAAATGGCTTGTAACCATCAGTGTTTGAACTCTGGTAACCATCAATACTTGAACTCTGGCTTACCACACACAGTATCAGTACACTCACCGAAGGAACTTAGGGATAGGCTGTAAAGTGGAGACTGACATCACAGATGGATCCTGTTGCCTGGGCAACTCTCCCTTCACTGAGTATTTGCTAGGAATGTGGACTTAGGAATGTGGATTTTGTGGGCAACAAAACGGGAAATATTAGATTAACGTTAGATATAGAGAGACACAGTTGTTCTGGCTCAGCTTGGGCAGGGGTATGAACAGACTCTTCTTCTCGGACCTTAAGTGGAAGCAATAGTTCTTCTAAAATACTACTTGGGGTCAGTTACCTACCTCCCACATGGAGAGCCTCACTTTCCTCTGGAGCTTTGCCTGGTGCTGTTGACCTCCTGCCTGGCAATTTTAATAACACCTGTTTAGCATCTACTGCCTTCTCTTCCCACTGACAGTTGCCTCTGCAGATCTCAGGGTGGCTTTCCATATTCTACATCTAGGGGCAACATTTTGCAATCTGTGTTTGGTCTCAGAAACCTGTTTCTTCATTAGAGCCTTTACTCTGAATACAATTCATAGGCATATTTCCGTGTTTGCCAAAGATGCTATACATGTTTTACAAGGGCCGGGAGTGGTGGCACATACTTGCAATCTTAGCACTTAAGTGTGGAAACAGAAGAATCAGAAGTTTGAGGTCATTTGCTGCTACACACTGAATTCAAAGTCAGCATGGGAAATATGAACTCCATCAGAAACAAATACAAAATGAGAATGTACAACATTTTAAAAGTTATACTTTTGATCAATTGTACTTTTAAAATATATCTAATAAAGTCACAGTATGCCTTTCTGAGTGAAATAATGACTTTTAGCTTTGAATGGCCATAGAGGGAAGCATATTTTAAATGGTCAGATATCACAAGTCATTCTGGAGGGAGACAATGCACCTGACATCACAAACATGGTTGTCACTTGAAAGCAAGTTTTCACTCTTTTACTAGTGGGAAATAGAAAGTGCTTTTTTCAGAAGGAAGAAGAAACATACAAATGGAGGAATTCGTAACCTAAAAACTCCAGCTTGGTCCATTGCATCATGTCATGAAAGATGTGAACAGAGGAATTGCTTCACTTAGCTCAAGTAATTCCATGGGCCTGGCTGATGGAGAAGATGCACATGATGGCAGTGCACCATCATTTGGACAATTTCTCTACTTCTATAACACACCATGAGTTAGAGAAGCTCTTAGATTATAAAGTGAACTTCTGTAATATCTCTAGTGTGAGCATTGGCTGCGAGACGATGACACCAGGAGCATGATGACCTTGGAGAACTCTTTATATGCCTCTTCAAAAACAATGGCCTGCACCAGCAAACAAAACCAGCTTTGAAGATACACAAAAGGCTGCCAAGCAAAGCTATCTAAAATATAATTAACTAAATCTAAAGAAAAGAAAATTGCCCCTGCATAGTTATATGCAAAATAAACACTATTTCTCACTTTGTTTTTCCTCCAACCAGTGTAGATTTGTAGACACAACTGAAGTGCCTGCATACATCGTTTGCAGAGATGGGAGTCAGTTCGGCCTCGAGAGGGCTTCAAGTGTTTATCGCTGTGATGATAGGCTCACACACTTGAAGAGGAGGTTTGTTAAAGTGACCCTGGTGACTGGAAAGAGTGGCTGAACATGCTGGGTGGGGACACATCTGATCCATTCTCTGTGACTAGCTTCACAGTCCCTAGATTGCAAACCTGTTGACTTGTGTGGGAGATATCCTGACCACAGTAAAAATGATGGAGGGACCCACTATAAAGAGGCTCTGACTTTTTAAGTTCTCCTTTGCCTCTTCACCCTTCACATATACCCATCTCCTGATTCTAGCCCACTCCCACCCCATCACACAAATGCTATTAGTACATAAGAAATAGTCGTTAGATGGAAATTTACAAGGGATTTATCAACAAAGGTCACTTGGAGGAGCCTAAAGGACTACACAGCCAAGTTGCTTCACCTGTTTTGTGTTCACACTGGAGACAGGCAAGGACCCTTGGTAATGGCATCCTTTGAACAGTCTAAGGACCACATTAATGATTACATGGTAAGTACCAAGATACTTCAGTATCTTCATCCTCCAGACCCCTAGATTTAGCTGAAATGCTTGAATCAGAGTTGTTAATACAAAGAGAAAGATACAGCACATGACCTGCCTGACCTCTCACTCCTGCCTGGTTTTTGGCCTCCAAAGCATTTCCTAGAACTCAAATCCAATATGAACATTTCTACTTAATTTGAAAAAGAAGGAGCTACAAATTGTGTACAGTCATTAACTTTACATCTGCATACTTGAAAGTTCGTTGAATGGACCAGGAATTATTTTTGGTCTTTGAGGAAAGGGGTATGAATTTATTCCTTTCTGTTCATGAACTTTAGAGATATTCTTATATTGCTCAAGCTTGGTTTCATATAACTTGGTGAAATGCATGATATCATCAATTATGTATAAAGACACTCAGTAGCATTTTTTCCACTTTAGAACCAGCTTTTAAACATAAAATTTAAAATTCTAAAGTGATTCTCAGACACAAAACCTCCTGTCTGATGTACAGAAAGCAACATGGGCTGTGATTGATGGATGGACTAGCTCCATGGGAGTGGGAAAGTGGTTTGCTGTCTTTGACTTTCATTTTTTCCCATTTATAAAATGGAAATAATATGCTTCAGTGATGTCATACAGCCTTTGAATGTGTTACCTGGCATGGAAAGGACTTTTTAAAATGTGATTAAGTCAAGAATCTTAAGAGGGGATGTTATTTTTGTGGGACTAATGGCAGTGGGTATAGAAGCAGAGGGAGGTATCTGGTGACTGAGGAAGAGAATACAGGCTGATTTGAACAATGAAATTGTAGGTTAAGAGATGACAATAACTACTAGAAACTGCAAAGGGCAAAGAACAGACCGCTTTGGAGCGTCCAGAAGAAACCATCCCCACTAGCCCCTTCATTTGTGGCCCCATGAGTCTCATTTTGCATTTCTGCTTTCCACAAGTATAAAAAAAATATCTATTTTAAAACCACTAACTATAATGTTTTATGGCAGCAATAGGAAGAAAGGCAACATTTATCTTGCACCATGCCTGGGATGTCGACGATAGAACCACACACTCACATGTGCAAATGGCCAGCACACAGCATATAGTTCATTTATGTGGAGGCTTAACAACTATGCCGTTGTCAGTCTTCCTGCTGCATAAGACATGCCTAGTTTGGAAAATAAAGCCTGTGAATTAAACCATGAGTGATGCTGGAAAGTAAAGGATAGGAAATTTAAATAAATCTATGTCTTGCCAAAGGTGACAAAGCTCTAACGAATACACAAACAAATCTCACTTCCTGAAGAGAGTTCTTTATCACAGAGAACTAGTTTTGTTGTGTTCATGCTTTTGCCCCACCGGCATTTTGTGGAGCCGACTCTCTTAAAGGCTGGAACCTAACTGTCTGAATTATAGTGAGGTTTAATGGATATGTTCTTAGGCAGTGGAGTTTCTTTTTTACTTGTATGTTTGGTTGATGGTGAAAGGTGAGGTGAAGCCTGCTCTCTCTCTTGTCAGATGAGAACTTTCCGGATGGCACTTTAAGAACTAGCTGCATGTGCTCTGAGCTTGAAATGGAAAGCTGTGTCTGCAAATATGGGCGTGTGTTGTGCATGTAAGTTCTCATTATGTACTTCTAATTTCAAATCACATGAGAGAGGACATTTGAAGGGTATTAACACTCTATTTGACAAGACAAAATATTTTCAGGGAACATTAGCTATTGGAATAAATTATGATATTCTCCATTATCAAGTGGGTGGCATGTAATCACATGCCTTGATTCCTCAAGATTGTTTAACCTTTGGCATATTTGTTTATGATTATGTGCCTTGCAAGTCATCTTCGTGGGAATGCTATACGATGAAGGCATAGAATTATTGCTCTTTACGATGAAGATGTATTTTCTTAACACAAAGTGCAGAGAAATCAGACCAATCCTCACTCATTGAAAAGTATTCAGATATCTACTTCATGGATAGATCTATTTTCATACATATATAAACAAATATTTATAAAAATAGCAAAGAGAGCTGTCACTTTCAATCTTCAGTTGCCTAAGTTACTGAAAAGGAACTGGCTTGAACAACCACAAAAGGGAGGAAAATAAGGATGATACATATTCTTCATCTATTCTACAAAATTTGGTGGTCCAGTGTTTGTTTCAATATTTTAAGTAGTCATTTTTAAGATTGGTGTGAAGGTTGCATCTTTCTTCCTGATGTGACCATAACGAGTGCAGAGAAATAGTGAAGAAAAATGATGCTGCATTATTTTTTCCCCTTCGAGGCAATATTTTTCTTCCATTTCTTTTGCTGAGGTCTTCTCTTCCTTCCAAAGGCAGCCTTTTGGAAAGACAAATCTTCAGGAGCTGGAGAAATGACTAAGCAGGTAACAGTACTTGCTGAGTGTGCTGGCTAGTCCTGGTAGTCATCTTGACATAGCCAGCGTGCTGGCTAGCTTTATGTCAAGTTGACACAAACTATAGTCATCTTAGGGAAGGCACCCTCAGTTGAGAGAAAGCCTCCAGAAGATCCAGCTGTAGGGCATTTTGTTCAAGTCCCGGAGAATAAGCCAGGAAACAGCGGCGCATCTCCATGGCTTCCTCAGCAGTTTCTGCCTCCAAGTTCCTGTCCTGATTTAGTTCTTGTCTTGACTTCCTTTAGTGATGATCTATGATCTGGAAGTGTAAGCCAAATAAACCTATCCTCCCCAATATACTTTTCACCATGGTGTTTTACTATAGCAGTAATATCCCTAACTAGGAGACCTGGGAAGGGGAGATCTTAATGGAAAAGTTGCCTATGTCAGACTTGTCTATATCAAAAGGTGCCTATATCAGGCCTGAGAAAATGGTCTTTTGCTCTGAAAGGACCTTTGCTCTGGAGGACGTTGCTCTGTGGTCTCTGCTTCAGTTCTTGCCCCTGGGATCCTGCTGAGGCTACCAAGTGGATTGATATAATGAGTAAGTAAGGCAGAGTTTCCTCACCTTGTATGTAGATTTCTTCCAATTGGTTAAAAGCTTGAAAAAGGCAGAGTGAGGAAGGTGTCTTCTCTCTGAGTGATTCCTTTGAGCTGAGACATTAGTCTCTTTCTATTGGCTTCTGTCTTGGGCAGGAATTCCACCGCTGACTCTCATGTACCTTCAGTTTGATGACTGAAGGTCTTATTCTAAAAAAATAAAATAAAACCAGGTAATTCTGCACAGCTGGTCTAATCTATAGTGTGATATCTATAGGATGATTGTATATGTCTATCTTTTTTTTAAAGTCTTTTTTTTTTAAAAAAAGATTTATTTATTTATTTTATGTATGTGAGTACACTGTACCTGTAGAGATGGTTGTAAGCCTTTATATGGTTGTTGTGAATTGAATTTTTAGGACCTCTGCTAGCTCTGGTCAACCCCGCTTGTTCTGGTCGGCCCCACTCACTCCAGTCAACTCAGTTCACTCAGTCCCTGCTTGCTCAGCTCCAAAGATTTATTTATTATTAAACATAAGTACATTGCAGCTGACTTCTGACACACCAGAAGAGGGCATCAGACTCATTATGGGCGGTTGTGAGCCACCATGTGGTTGCTGGGATTTGAACTCAGGACCTTCAGAAGAGGAGTCAGTGCTCTTACCTGCTCAGCCATCTCGCCAGCCCCATATATGTATGTCTTATTGGTTCTGTTTCCCAGGAAACATAAACTAATAGGAACACCTCAGAAATTTGTCAAGAGTAAGTAGAGTTTCTGATCCTCAATTTATATTGATCCTAGCCTCATAGACACTCAGAATAGTGTTTCACTAAATATCAGAGCACTCTCTTGTCCAGTTAAGCTAACAGAGAAAATAATCTTTGTAGCATTGGCACCCCAGAACCACAAATTCAAGGAAGGACCAATACTTGCATTGAAGATCCAAAGGAGTGCTACAGGGGGCTGTCTATGTGTGCACAGCTCAAAATACCTTCAGGAAAGTTCCACCAAGATTACTGACCTAAACCAAGAGGTAAAACCCAAACTCCTGGAACAGAAAGGTGACGATAATTTCCCTCATTTTTTTTTTTAATTAGAAATTTTCTTTATTTACATGTCATACGATATCTCCTTCCCCAGTTTCCCCTCTGAAAAAAAAACAAACAAAACAAAAACAAAACAAAACAAAAAACCCTGTTCCCTACCCCCTCCCCCTGCTCACCAACCCACCCTCTCCCACACTTCCCAGTCCTGGCATTCTCCTACAATGGGGCACAGAACCCTCACAGGGCCAAGGGCCTCTCCTCCCATTGATGACCGACTTGGCCATCCTCTGCTACATATGCTGC
>NW_022196904.1:145986627-145994045 GCF_008632895.1 Mastomys coucha
TGGATTGTCCTTCCTTCAATCTCTGCTCCATAGTTTGTCTCTGCAACTCCTTCCATGGATATTTTGTTTCCCCTTATAAGAAGGAATGAAGTATCCACATTTTGGTCTTCCTTTTTCTTGAGTTTTTGTGGTTTGTGGATTTTACTTCGTGTGTTCCGATCTTCTGGGCTAATATCCACTTATCAGAGAGTGCATACCATGTGTGTTCTTTTGTGACTGGGTTACCTCACTCAGGATGATATTCTCCAGATCCATCCATTTCCCTAAGAATTTCATAAATTCATTGTTTTTAATAGCTGAGTAGTATTCCATTGTGTAGATGTACCACATTTTCTGTATCCATTCCTCTGTTAAGGGATATCTGGGTTGTTTCCAGTTTCTGGCTATTATAAATAAGGCTGCTATGAACATAGTGGAGCATGTATCCTTATTGTATGTTGGAGCTTGTTCTGGATATATGCCTAGGAGTGGTATAGCTGGGTCCTCTGGTAGTACTATGTCCAATTTCTGGAGGAATCGCCAAACTGATTTCCAGAGTGGTTGTACCAGCTTGCAGTCCCACCAGCAATGGAGGAGTGTTCCTCTTTCTCCACAACCTCTCCAGCATCTGCTGTCACCTGAGTTTTTTATCCTAGCCATTCTGACTGGTGTGAGGTGGAATCTCAGGGTTGTTTTGATTTACATTTCCCTGATGACTAAGGATGTTGATAACTTCCCTCTTGATTGGGGTAATTTGGAAGAGAAGAAAAAAGTACCACAATGTTCCCTTTGCTCATATAAAAGTAGAATTAAAGATCACGCTCTAACTGCATGAAGTTCTTTCACAAGTTTGAGATTGTGAGTAGTGACTTCAAGGACAGCAATGTGTATCAACTTTTATACCATTGCTCAGAGCCTTGAGTGTATGGAATGCACATTAAAGATAGACCTGGGACCCTCTGCCACTGTGTCTAACTTTCCAACACCTCTGTGATTTCTCAGAAAATTGGAAAAAAAACAACCATCTGCTAACTCTCTTCTTAGAAACCTCCATGCTTGCTCCTGTGAAGTAGACACAGCACCGATTGTAACTATCTATCTTCCCACCCCACAAGAGAAGGGGACCCTAGTGCTCACAGATCATTTGCTGGAGTTTGGGTTAAAGGATTTTGAGATAAGTTAGTGTTTGTTCACCAAACCCTTAATCCCACCTTTGCAGTGGCATCACGCAGAATAGTAGTGGAGCTGAGAAGACCACTTTGACAAGATTGCCATGTCTCACTCTAAACAGGAGCGAAACTCCATGCGCGTAAAGGAACAAAGAAGCATGCTTTTATACCCGCAATTAGGAAGGAGTGATAGGAGTGGGCGTAAGTAATTGAACGTAAATTTTTGATACCATACTGAAGCCAGCGTGGAAGTTAGCAAACACTAACCTGTCTGTTATTCCTGTATTGGGAGATTCTTAGGATGACAGGGAGGTGGCAGGCTGCCAGGAGGAGGGGGAAATGGATGAGCATAGATTCCTCACCTAGCATCTAAAAACGGTGCTCAGAATCCCACCCATCAGCCCAAGGAGATGAATGACTGAAATCACATTATACCTATATTTTCTGATGTGAAAACTGTCAACATTACTGTCACTGACAATGTTCTAAGTGAGCTGGAAGGAGATTTTCGGCAGTTCACAATCGGTTAGCTCATATATTCAGAGCTCTGGGGAAATAGCCTTGATACTTCAGTATTCAATAATGGGATTGCCAGAGAGAAATCATGGTCAGAAGTGGAACCATTGATCCAGAAGTTTCAAAGTTCTGAAGAAAAAAAAAAGTGTCTGGTGTCAACAGATCTGACTGAGACACAAGAAGATAGGGTGTTGCAGGGTGCTCACTGTTGGATGTCTGTTTCTTGAGCACTTCAGTGGGTACAACAGATTTGCCAGAAAACCAGCAAAACCCCTAACCATGACGGAGCTTGCCCTCATGCTCTGTGTTCACATGGGGATGCTGAAAAGGAAGATGTCTGGGGAAAACTGAAAGACCCCACAATGGACTTATCCCAGAGAGACTTTAAGGGGATGGTGGCTTCTTAGAAACAGCAACAGAGATGCCCCTCCAAGGGCAGGCATTTGAGTTGTGGTAGATGCCATTGTGTGTGTGTGTGTGTGTGTGTGTGTGTGTGTGTGTACACTTCAGTGCTGCAGAGAATAGATGACCCTATAGACAACACTTGATCATCTCACAGTAAGTCGGCCAGTGATGAACTTGATGCGCTAGAGAACCACAAACAGTATTTTATTTGAGGAATTGAGGTTGAAGCAGACAGTACATTGAGCTCATGCTTGGCTTTATGCTTGTGTATAGATATTTTAAGGGCCATATTTCATATATGAACACAGAATGTATGGCCATGCCTTTTACATGTAACAGTTACGTTTTGTGACTGGCAATAGGAAAAAAATTAAACATCTCTACATAATATATAAAACATTTACAGAATGAAAATATATACCTTAGTAAACAGAGCACAAAAATATAGGGTTTCATTTAACATTTACAATACAGTGCTCTCATGGAGATAATATCTTGTTTCAAAGGAGAAAATGGAAACACTGACAATGACATCCAACCAGCTTTGGAGATGGTATAAAGAAGTGCAGAAGTCATGTGACTTTACATTTGCCCTTCTCATTAAATATGGAGCTACTTGTGATATTTCTTAAGTATTTTAGAAGAGACCTATTTTCAAATATATTCCAGCTCATATATAAAGAATTATATCCTATATATATGTGTGTGTGTGTTACTTTAGAGTGTATGTGTATATATATATATATATATATATATATATATATATATATATAACACAGATACAATATATTAAGGTAACACAAATACAAATGTGAGAAATATCTTGACTCTGATTTGACAAAAACTTTATTTTATATTGTAATGAAGCTCAGCATCGGATACATAATACCTTCATTTGATAAACTTCAGCAGAATATTGCTTCCTTCAACACTTTCCAATTTGAATGAATAAACCATCTGCCTGAATGCTAACGTAGTGCAAAATATTAGTTACCAAATTGCCAGTATATTAAAACTACAATCTGCTTTGAAAGGAGGGAAGCCTGTTTATACATTTTTCTTTTTCTAGGCACTTAAGTGTCTCAGAACTTTTCTGTAGACACTCTCAAAGTTGTATGCCATTAGATTAGCTCATTTGTTAAAAAAAAATTCCTTAGGCACTGACTTTTAGCCTCAGATACTTAGAAGGGTGAGACAAGAGGATCACAAGTTCAAGGCCTGCTTGGGCAACATGTAGAGACTTTGTCATTAGATAAACAAACAAACAACCCCCCAACTTTCTGTTTACTCTCTTGGGTGGACCACTTCATTCCAATTATTCTTGACCTTCACTTTGTCCTTATACTTTGAGAATTTTAGGGAGTTGTGATGCCTCTTCTTTATTATATTTATGAAAATACAGTCTTAGGATAGACTGTAAATTCATTAATTCTCATGTAAAAATGAGTGGTGACAGCTTAAAGTACCTATTCCTCAGGAGATTAGAAGGTAGTCTTATTTTAATGAGCATCAGACACCAAGCTGAAGTGCTAGCATGTCAGATGGTGTGGAGAGAGAATTATAAGAGTCTCCCAGAAGTAATGCAAGTTAGTTTTATAGTCTACTTCCTTGTAGGACCAGCTTTTTCTAAGCAATTGAAAGAAGGGCTCTTTCAAGATGGCTTAGCAGGCAAAGTTGAATGTTACAACCTTGGTTGCCTGAGGTTGATCTTAAGGAGAGAACTGATTCCATGAAATACGTCATAGTACACGTGCACATACCACATACTACACACACACACACACACACACACACACACACACACACACACACACACACACAGACAAGAAATGTAATAAGATCTTCTTTTAAAGTAAGAGGTCTCTGGAAACTGTGAGAGATGTCTAAGTATCCTATACTCCACAGGGAGAAAGCAACCTTGTCTAGCAGTGTTAGCTCTTCTCTACCTCACGACCATACAAGTTCTAACATGCACCAAAGTAATCAAATGACATGAAACTTCTTCATATTTTGCTCATGCTCAGCTAAATTCATATCTTCTTCCACACCTCTTAGTAGGTGTGGAGCCAGAGTCTTAAAAAAGCTGGAAGGCATTAGTCGCTCTAGAAATGATGAGCTAGTCAACATCGAGGTGACATTCCTTTCTGTACCGGGTGATTTTTGCAGTCATTGTCCCTGCTGCTGAAGGTTTTACCATGGTGAACCCTGGTTAAGTTATGGAAGAAAAGCCTGAAGTAAAACTACAGCCATCTGAATAAGAATAAAGAGAGCCCATTAGCCATCTGGGAAGCACTTTAACCAGAACTGGCCGTAGGTCTGGGAGGTTAATGGACCTCCCTCTACTCATTCTTGTTTTTCAGGCAAAGAAATGGAGGCACTAAGCAGGTATGTGCCTTATGTAGATCACATAGACAGACCTCAGATAGGGCTGACTTCAAAGTTCATTTTCTAAGCTTCACAGATGTTGAAAAACATCAGCACTGGTGGAAGGAGGCTTGAGAAGAATTTCCTAGACTTTTTTTTGATGGAGTGCTTGCTCTTTATAGAGGACTCCATATAGAGGATTTAAGTGTTGCTAGTCTCTTAATGTAATTTATTTTTCTGTATTAAGGGCTTTAACTTTTTTACTTTTTATCATCATGCACTAATTGTACAGAATAATTAGCTTAATCATGGCAATTTATTGGTGAAACCAGTGGCTGCTGCTGAGAATGAAGATTAAAGATGAATTTTTTTTTCTTTTCTTGCCCTCTGTCTGGGCTTTTAAAGCATCTTACACATATTTGTTGTATGACACTTGCCCTAATGCAATTTACTTACTACTCAATAATCAATTTCTTGAGAGTGGGAACTACAATTTCATCTCCTTCCTTCTTTTCCTACCTCTATCTTCCTCCCATTTTCCCTTGCTTTCTTTGACTAGGGAGGTTTATGAAAAACACACGGTCCTTTGTGTAGGCAGGCATTTAAGTCCCTTAGAAACCAACTTTTGAGAAACACTCTATGTGACACTTCTATCCAGTTGGAAAAGCAGAGGTAGTTCTGCTTTGCTGTACCTTATCTACCTGATACTGTTTAAAAAATTCATGAAATTATTAGTACACTAGAAGATGTTATTAGGATAATGTACAACTGTGTTCCCAGGCCATGAACACTCACATTTGACTCTTGGGCCATGGTCATTCATATTGGAATCCAGAATAAACTGTCTCTTACTAGTTTTGTCAAAAGAGCTGTGGTTTTACATGGACAGAAGAAGCTACACATGGCCTAAGAAGGAGAATGTCACATGATGAGAGATGTCAGTCAGTCAAAGCCTCATTTAGAGACAGTTGACTCATTCCTAAGTCCTCTCAGTCTTGGTTTTTGCCTTTCTTTCTTTCTTTCTTTCTTTCTTTCTTTCTTTCTTCCTTTTTTACATGTAATTTTAAAATTTAATGTATGTAGAAACAAACAACAGCATGTGAGAATTTCCCATACCATCAGTTTAGTGATTGTTTATTGAATTTTATGAGAAATGATATTATATAAGGGCAACATTATATAAGTCTTGGTAGGGTTTGAGACAAGGTCTTGCTTTGTACTATCTGTGCTTAGTTGGATAAGCTTCTCTCTGAAACTCAGTGTTGTTAGCAAAATGAGGCTAACCCCCCCCAAGAACTACCTATCTCAAGGGTATGTTATGAAACTTCAAGAAGCTAGATGGAATCAGTTAGCATGGAGAGGAGTTTGAGCCAGAAGTGCTGATTTGACCATCTAGCCAGAGTTCAGAAAGAACTAGGAAGGGTGAGCTTATTTAGCAGTAAGTCTCAGAGGCTGAAAACATTCTGGGCCTACATTAAATTGTATGGAGTCTAGAGGCCTAGGACTTCGACTAGTTTAGCAGACTGAAGCAATAAGTTCTGAGAGGACAATTACATCAGATGAATAAGAGATTCTATTACAACATCCCCGTTACTGTGAGCCACAAGAAACTTCTTTCTCTATAAGTTGGTTATGTCATGCATTTGTTACAATAGCAGAAAACTAACACAAGCCCTGTATGTGTATACGGCTGTGACAATGGCAGATCTGGGTCATAATTTTGCCACTGATGTAGCTTCCAGAGTCATCTCTCATAGCTACTTCACAGAAGTTTCATAACATACCCATGAGATAGGTTTTTGCCTTTCACTTACAGACATGGCAGAGTAGGAAGGCGTTCCTGCCACACCACATCAGAATCATCTTGGAATAAAGTCAGTATCATTAGGATTTCCAAACTTACATTCCAGCCTTGCAAAGAACAGCACAAGGCCAAAACCTGTGGCATCTGACTCTCATCTGGGTGAGAATACTGCTTTCTTTACTGACAAGAGGTTTGTGGGAATCATGTCAGACATTTGGTTTAGGACTTGTGGTAAAGCTAAAAGAAATACATTGTCCTGTTGGTGAGACATCTTTCCTCAGCAATGGTGTAGGTAATGTTTGAACGTATAACATTCTTATGTCGAGATTTTGAACATGTGTTCATAGAGTCCATTATTACTCTGAATTATTACAATTCAAGAACCTTCCCACAAAATTCATGAATAACTGAGAGCATTATTTTCAATGACTTACTGACTTTTAATGATCACCTATCTTTTATTCAAAATCAACCAATCAAACAAACAAACAACTAAAAAACCACACAAAAAGTAATACTCACAAAAAAGCCCTTGATGGTATTATACAGAATTATTATTTAGGTTTAGTCTAATTCATACTAAAGAGATTAGAGATTCTTACATCTTAAAAACAGGTTATAGGCCGGTCTCTCTGGGCTGGTGTCCTGAGCAGACCTTGGGCGCAAGCTCTGCAGCCAGTCCCACAACACCCAGAGGAAACTCTACTCCCAGGCACTCTGACACACTCAGGATCAGAGATGAGGAGGACACAACATCTGTCCCAACACCAGGAGTAACTGGGACCAGCAGGACCCAGGCACACAGGAACTCTGCCAGCCCAGTGACTCAGGTTCCTTCTAGTCTGTCTGGGGTGGTGCCCTGAGCAGACTTTGGGCTTAAGCTCTGCAGCCAGTCCCAAAACACCCAGAGGAAGATGCTGCACTCCCAGGTGCTTTAACAAGCCCAGAATCACACGATCACAGAGACAGCTTGACTCTGAGGAGATCTGACACAACCAGGATCACAGGAAGGACAGGCTCCAGTCAGATTTAGCAAGGGCAGGTAGTACTAGAGATAACCAGATGGCAGGGGGCAAACATAAGAAAATAAACAACACAAACCAAGGTTACTCGGGCATCATCAAAACCCAATTCTCCCACCATAGCAAGTCCTAGACACACCATCACACCAGAAAAGCAAG